>NW_028120032.1:0-214000 GCF_965119305.1 Pelophylax lessonae | reverse complement strand
TCAAAATAACTGCATTTGGTCACCAAAGGTCTGAAATTAATTTTTAGTCAAAATAACTGTATTTTTGTCTTTTTAAATCTTAAAAAGCCGGTTTTAGACAAGATAACTGCATTTATAATCTCCAATGGTCTGAACATTTTTTGCTCAAAATGACTGTATTTTTGTCTCCAAGTGTCTAAAAAGCCTTTTTTATTCAAAATAACTGCATTTGGTCAATAGATTGTCTAAATGTTTTGTCAAAATGACTCTATTTTGGTCTCAAAGTGTCTAAAAAGTAATTTTTAGTAAAAATAAATGCATTTGGTCACCAAAGGTATGACATTTTTTGTCAAAATGACTGTATTTTTGTCTTTTAGAGTCTTAAAAAGCAGGTTTTAGACAAGATAACTGCATTTAGTCTATAGATGGTCTTAATTTTTTGTCAAAATGACTCTATTTTGGTCTCCAAGTGTCTAAAAAGCCTTTTTTAGTCCAAATAACTGCATTTGGTCACCAAAGGTCTGAAATTAATTTTTAGTCAAAATAACTGTATTTTTGTCTTTTTAAGTCTTAAAAAGCCGGTTTTAGACAAGATAACTGCATTTATAATCTCCAATGGTCTGAACATTTTTTGCTCAAAATGACTGTATTTTTGTCTCCAAGTGTCTAAAAAGCCTTTTTTAGTCAAAATAACTGCATTTGGTCACCAAAGGTTGCAAAACATTTTTTAGTCAAAATCATTTTATTTTTGTCTTTTAGAATTTTAAAAAGCCAGTTTTAGACAAGATAACTGCATTTTGTCTCCAATGGTCTGAATTTTTTTTCAAAATGACTGTATTTGGTCTCCAAGTGTCTTAAAAGAATTTTTTAAGTCCAAATAACTGCATTTGGTCACCAAAGGTTGGAAAAAATTTTTTAGTCAAAATTATTTTATTTTTCTCTTTTAGAATTTTAAAAAGCCAGTTTTAGACAAGATAACTGTATTTGGTCTCCAATGGTCTGAATTTTTTTCAAAATGACTTTATTTTGGTCTCCAAGTGTCTTAAAAGCATTTTTTAGTCAAAATAACTGCATTTGGTCCCCAAAGGTTGGAAAAAATTTTTTAGTCAAAATTACTTTATTTTTGTCTTTTAGAGTCGTAAAAAGTCAGTTTTAGACAAGATAACTGCCTTGGGGATCTCCAATGGTCTGAATTTTTTTCAAAATGACTGTATTTTGGTCTCCAAGTGTCTTAAAAGCATCTTTAGTCAAAATAACTGCATTTGGTCACCAAAGGTCTGAAATAAATTTTTAGTCAAATTGACTGTATTTTTGTCTTTTAGAGTCTTAAAAGCCGGTTTTAGACAAGATACCTGCATTTGGTCGCCAATGGCCTGAAAAAATATTTTGTTCAAAATGACTCTATTTTGGTCTCCAAGTGTCTTAAAAGCATTTTTAGTCAAAATAACTGCATTTGGTCACCAAAGGTCTGAAATTAATTTTTAGTCAAAATAACTGTATTTTTGTCTTTTTAAGTCTTAAAAAGCCGGTTTTAGACAAGATAACTGCATTTATAATCTCCAATGGTCTGAACATTTTTTGCTCAAAATGACTGTATTTTTGTCTCCAAGTGTCTAAAAAGCCTTTTTTATTCAAAATAACTGCATTTGGTCAATAGATTGTCTAAATGTTTTGTCAAAATGACTCTATTTTGGTCTCAAAGTGTCTAAAAAGTAATTTTTAGTCAAAATAACTGCATTTGGTCACCAAAGGTATGACATTTTTTGTCAAAATGACTGTATTTTTGTCTTTTAGAGTCTTAAAAAGCAGGTTTTAGACAAGATAACTGCATTTAGTCTATAGATGGTCTTAATTTTTTGTCAAAATGACTCTATTTTGGTCTCCAAGTGTCTAAAAAGCCTTTTTTAGTCCAAATAACTGCATTTGGTCACCAAAGGTCTGAAATTAATTTTTAGTCAAAATAACTGTATTTTTGTCTTTTTAAGTCTTAAAAAGCCGGTTTTAGACAAGATAACTGCATTTATAATCTCCAATGGTCTGAACATTTTTTGCTCAAAATGACTGTATTTTTGTCTCCAAGTGTCTAAAAAGCCTTTTTTATTCAAAATAACTGCATTTGGTCAATAGATTTTTTAAATGTTTTGTCAAAATGACTCTATTTTGGTCTCAAAGTGTCTAAAAAGTAATTTTTAGTCAAAATAACTGCATTTGGTCACCAAAGGTATGACATTTTTTGTCAAAATGACTGTATTTTTGTCTTTTAGAGTCTTAAAAAGCAGGTTTTAGACAAGATAACTGCATTTAGTCTATAGATGGTCTTAATTTTTTGTCAAAATGACTCTATTTTGGTCTCCAAGTGTCTAAAAAGCCTTTTTTAGTCCAAATAACTGCATTTGGTCACCAAAGGTCTGAAATTAATTTTTAGTCAAAATAACTGTATTTTTGTCTTTTTAAGTCTTAAAAAGCCGGTTTTAGACAAGATAACTGCATTTATAATCTCCAATGGTCTGAACATTTTTTGCTCAAAATGACTGTATTTTTGTCTCCAAGTGTCTAAAAAGCCTTTTTTATTCAAAATAACTGCATTTGGTCAATAGATTGTCTAAATGTTTTGTCAAAATGACTCTATTTTGGTCTCAAAGTGTCTAAAAAGTAATTTTTAGTCAAAATAACTGCATTTGGTCACCAAAGGTATGACATTTTTTGTCAAAATGACTGTATTTTTGTCTTTTAGAGTCTTAAAAAGCAGGTTTTAGACAAGATAACTGCATTTAGTCTATAGATGGTCTTAATTTTTTGTCAAAATGACTCTATTTTGGTCTCCAAGTGTCTAAAAAGCCTTTTTTAGTCCAAATAACTGCATTTGGTCACCAAAGGTCTGAAATTAATTTTTAGTCAAAATAACTGTATTTTTGTCTTTTTAAGTCTTAAAAAGCCGGTTTTGGACAAGATAACTGCATTTATAATCTCCAATGGTCTGAACATTTTTTGCTCAAAATGACTGTATTTTTGTCTCCAAGTGTCTAAAAAGCCTTTTTTAGTCAAAATAACTGCATTTGGTCACCAAAGGTTGCAAAACATTTTTTAGTCAAAATCATTTTATTTTTGTCTTTTAGAATTTTAAAAAGCCAGTTTTAGACAAGATAACTGCATTTTGTCTCCAATGGTCTGAATTTTTTTTCAAAATGACTGTATTTTGGTCTCCAAGTGTCTAAAAAGCACTTTTTAGTCAAAATAACTGCATTTGGTCGCCAATGGCCTGAAAAAATATTTTGTTCGAAATGACTATTTTGGTCTCCAAGTTTCTAAAAATACTTTTTTAGTCAAAATAACTGCATTTGGTCACCCAAGGTTGGAAACCAATTAGTCAAAATAGACAAAATAGTCAAAAAGACAAGATAACTGCATTTAGTCTCCAATGGCCTGAAAAAACATTTTTTTGGGCAAAATGGCTGTATTTTGGTCTCCAAGTGTCTAAAAAGCCTTTTTTAGTCAAAATAACTGCATTTGGTCAACAAAGGTATGACATTTTGTTTTGTCAAAATGACTGTATTTTTGTCTTTTTGAGTCTTAAAAAGCCGGTTTTAGACAAGATAACTGCATTTATGGTCTCCAATAGTCTGAACATTTTTTGCTCAAAATGACTGTATTTTTGTCTCCAAGTGTTTAAAAAGCCTTTTTTAGTCAATATAACTGCATTTGGTCACCAAAGGTATGACATTTTTTTGTCAAAATGACTGTATTTTTGCCTTTTAGAGTCTTAAAAAGCAGGTTTTAGACAAGATAACTGCATTTATGGTCTCCAATGGTCTGAACATTTTTTGCTCAAAATGACTGTATTTTGGTCTCCAAGTGTCTAAAAAGCCTTTTTTTTGTCAAAATAACTGCATTTGGTCACCAAAGGTTGGAAAAAAATTTTTAGTCAAAATTATTTTATTTTTGTCTTTAAGAATTTTAAAACGCCAGTTTTAGACAAGATAACTGCATTTGGTCTCCAATGGTCTGAATTTTTTTTCAAAATGACTGTATTTTGGTCTCCAAGTGTCTTAGAAGCCTTTTTTAGTCCAAATAACTGCATTTGATCACCAAAGGTTGGAAACAAATTTTTAGTCAAAATTATTTTATTTTTGTCTTTTAGAATTTTAAAAAGCCAGTTTTAGACAAGATAACTGCATTTGGTCTCCAATGGTCTGAATTTTTTTCAAAATGACTGTATTTTGGTCTCCAAGTGTCTTAAAAGCATTTTTTAGTCAAAATAACTGCATTTGGTCGCCAATGGCCTGAAAAAATATATTTTTTCGAAATAACTCTATTTTGGTCTCCAAGTTTCTAAAAAGACTTTTTTTAGTCAAAATAACTGCCTTTGGTCAATAGATTGTCTAAATTTTTTTGTCAAAATGACTCTATTTTGGTCTCCAAGTGTCTACAAAGCTATTTTTAGTCAAAATAACTGCATTTGGTCACCAAAGGTCTGAAATTAATTTTTAGTCAAAATAACTGTATTTTTGTCTTTTTAAGTCTTAAAAAGCCGGTTTTAGACAAGATAACTGCATTTAGTCTATAGATGGTCTTAATTTTTTGTCAAAATGACTCTATTTTGGTCTCCAAGTGTCTAAAAAGCCTTTTTTAGTCCAAATAACTGCATTTGGTCACCAAAGGTCTGAAATTAATTTTTAGTCAAAATAACTGTATTTTTGTCTTTTTAAGTCTTAAAAAGCCGGTTTTAGACAAGATAACTGCATTTATAATCTTCAATGGTCTGAACATTTTTTGCTCAAAATGACTGTATTTTTGTCTCCAAGTGTCTAAAAAGCCTTTTTTAGTCAAAATAACTGCATTTGGTCACCAAAGGTTGCAAAACATTTTTTAGTCAAAATCATTTTATTTTTGTCTTTTAGAATTTTAAAAAGCCAGTTTTAGACAAGATAACTGCATTTTGTCTCCAATGGTCTGATTTTTTTTTCAAAATGACTGTATTTTGGTCTCCAAGTGTCTAAAAAGCACATTTTAGTCAAAATACCTGCATTTGGTCACCAAAGGTTGGAAAAAATTTTTTAGTCAAAATTATTTTATTTTTCTCTTTTAGAATTTTAAAATTTTAGTCAAAATAACTGAATTTTTGTGTTTTAGAGTCTTAAAAAGCCAGTTTTAGACAAGATAACTGTATTTGGTCTCCAATGGTCTGACTTTTTTTTCAAAATGACTGTATTTTGGTCTCCAAGAGTCTTAAAAGCATTTTTTAGTCAAATTAACTGCATTTGGTCCCCAAAGGTTGGAAATAAATTTTTAGTCAAAATGTCTGTATTTTTGTCTTTTAGAGTCTTAAAAAGCTGATTTTAGACAAGATAACTGCATTTGGTCGCCTATGGCCTGAAAAAAATATTTTGTTCAGAATGACTCTATTTTAAACTCCAAGTTTCTAAAAAGCCTTTTTTAGTCAAATTAACTGCATTTGGTCACCCAAGGTTGGAAAAAAATTATCAAAATAGACAAAATGGTCAAAAAGGCAAGATAACTGCATTTAGTCTCCAATGGCCTGAAAAAACATTTTTTGGTCAAAATAGCTGTATTTTGGTCTCCAAGTGTCTAAAAAGCCTTTTTTAGTCAAAATAACTGCATTTGGTCACCAAAGGTTGGAAAAAAATTTTTAGTCAAAATTATTTTATTTTTGTCTTTTAGAATTTTAAAAAGCCAGTTTTAGACAAGATAACTGTATTTGGTCTCCAATGGTCTGAATTTTTTTCAAAATGACTGTATTTTGGTCTCCAAGTGTCTTAAAAGCATTTTTTAGTCAAAATAACTGCATTTGGTCCCCAAAGGTTGGAAAAATTTTTTAGTCAAAATTACTTTATTTTTGTCTTTTAGAGTCGTAAAAAGTCAGTTTTAGACAAGATAACTGCCTTGGGGATCTCCAATGGTCTGAATTTTTTTTCAAAATGACTGTATTTTGGTCTCCAAGTGTCTTAAAAGCATCTTTAGTCAAAATAACTGCATTTGGTCACCAAAGGTCTGAAATAAATTTTTAGTCAAATTGACTGTATTTTTGTCTTTTAGAGTCTTAAAAAGCCGGTTTTAGACAAGATACCTGCATTTGGTCGCCAATGGCCTGAAAAAATATTTTGTTCAAAATGACTCTATTTTGGTCTCCAAGTGTCTTAAAAGCATTTTTAGTCAAAATAACTGCATTTGGTCACCAAAGGTCTGAAATAAATTTTTAGTCAAAATGACTGTATTTTTGTCTTTTAGAGTCTTAAAAAGCCGGTTTTAGACAAGATAACTGCATTTAGTCTCCAATGGCCTGAAAAACGTTTTTTGGTCAAAATGGCGGTATTTTGGTCTGCATGTGTCTAAAAAGACTTTTTTATTCAAAATAACTGCATTTGGTCAATAGATTGTCTAAATGTTTTGTCAAAATGACTCTATTTTGGTCTCAAAGTGTCTAAAAAGTAATTTTTAGTCAAAATAACTGCATTTGGTCACCAAAGGTATGACATTTTTTTGTCAAAATGACTGTATTTTTGTCTTTTAGAGTCTTAAAAAGCAGGTTTTAGACAAGATAACTGCATTTAGTCTATAGATGGTCTTAATTTTTTGTCAAAATGACTCTATTTTGGTCTCCAAGTGTCTAAAAAGCCTTTTTTAGTCCAAATAACTGCATTTGGTCACCAAAGGTCTGAAATTAATTTTTAGTCAAAATAACTGTATTTTTGTCTTTTTAAGTCTTAAAAAGCCGGTTTTAGACAAGATAACTTCATTTATAATCTCCAATGGTCTGAACATTTTTTGCTCAACATGACTGTATTTTTGTCTCCAAGTGTCTAAAAAGCCTTTTTTAGTCAAAATAACTGCATTTGGTCACCAAAGGTTGCAAAACATTTTTTAGTCAAAATCATTTTATTTTTGTCTTTTAGAATTTTAAAAAGCCAGTTTTAGACAAGATAACTGCATTTTGTCTCCAATGGTCTGAATTTTTTTTCAAAATGACTGTATTTGGTCTCCAAGTGTCTTAAAAGAATTTTTTAAGTCCAAATAACTGCATTTGGTCACCAAAGGTTGGAAAAAAATTTTTAGTCAAAATTATTTTATTTTTCTCTTTTAGAATTTTAAAAAGCCAGTTTTAGACAAGATAACTGTATTTGGTCTCCAATGGTCTGAATTTTTTTCAAAATGACTTTATTTTGGTCTCCAAGTGTCTTAAAAGCATTTTTTAGTCAAAATAACTGCATTTGGTCCCCAAAGGTTGGAAAAATTTTTTTAGTCAAAATTACTTTATTTTTGTCTTTTAGAGTCGTAAAAAGTCAGTTTTAGACAAGATAACTGCCTTGGGGATCTCCAATGGTCTGAATTTTTTTCAAAATGACTGTATTTTGGTCTCCAAGTGTCTTAAAAGCATCTTTAGTCAAAATAACTGCATTTGGTCACCAAAGGTCTGAAATAAATTTTTAGTCAAATTGACTGTATTTTTGTCTTTTAGAGTCTTAAAAGCCGGTTTTAGACAAGATACCTGCATTTGGTCGCCAATGGCCTGAAAAAATATTTTGTTCAAAATGACTCTATTTTGGTCTCCAAGTGTCTTAAAAGCATTTTTAGTCAAAATAACTGCATTTGGTCACCAAAGGTCTGAAATAAATTTTTAGTCAAAATGACTGTATTTTTGTCTTTTAGAGTCTTAAAAAGCCGGTTTTAGACAAGATAACTGCATTTAGTCTCCAATGGCCTGAAAAACGTTTTTTGGTCAAAATGGCGGTATTTTGGTCTGCATGTGTCTAAAAAGACTTTTTTATTCAAAATAACTGCATTTGGTCAATAGATTGTCTAAATGTTTTGTCAAAATGACTCTATTTTGGTCTCAAAGTGTCTAAAAAGTAATTTTTAGTCAAAATAACTGCATTTGGTCACCAAAGGTATGACATTTTTTTGTCAAAATGACTGTATTTTTGTCTTTTAGAGTCTTAAAAAGCAGGTTTTAGACAAGATAACTGCATTTAGTCTATAGATGGTCTTAATTTTTTGTCAAAATGACTCTATTTTGGTCTCCAAGTGTCTAAAAAGCCTTTTTTAGTCCAAATAACTGCATTTGGTCACCAAAGGTCTGAAATTAATTTTTAGTCAAAATAACTGTATTTTTGTCTTTTTAAGTCTTAAAAAGCCGGTTTTAGACAAGATAACTTCATTTATAATCTCCAATGGTCTGAACATTTTTTGCTCAAAATGACTGTATTTTTGTCTCCAAGTGTCTAAAAAGCCTTTTTTAGTCAAAATAACTGCATTTGGTCACCAAAGGTTGCAAAACATTTTTTAGTCAAAATCATTTTATTTTTGTCTTTTAGAATTTTAAAAAGCCAGTTTTAGACAAGATAACTGCATTTTGTCTCCAATGGTCTGAATTTTTTTTCAAAATGACTGTATTTGGTCTCCAAGTGTCTTAAAAGAATTTTTTAAGTCCAAATAACTGCATTTGGTCACCAAAGGTTGGAAAAAAATTTTTAGTCAAAATTATTTTATTTTTCTCTTTTAGAATTTTAAAAAGCCAGTTTTAGACAAGATAACTGTATTTGGTCTCCAATGGTCTGAATTTTTTTCAAAATGACTTTATTTTGGTCTCCAAGTGTCTTAAAAGCATTTTTTAGTCAAAATAACTGCATTTGGTCCCCAAAGGTTGGAAAAATTTTTTTAGTCAAAATTACTATATTTTTGTCTTTTAGAGTCGTAAAAAGTCAGTTTTAGACAAGATAACTGCCTTGGGGATCTCCAATGGTCTGAATTTTTTTCAAAATGACTGTATTTTGGTCTCCAAGTGTCTTAAAAGCATCTTTAGTCAAAATAACTGCATTTGGTCACCAAAGGTCTGAAATAAATTTTTAGTCAAATTGACTGTATTTTTGTCTTTTAGAGTCTTAAAAGCCGGTTTTAGACAAGATACCTGCATTTGGTCGCCAATGGTCTGAAAAAATATTTTGTTCAAAATGACTCTATTTTGGTCTCCAAGTGTCTTAAAAGCATTTTTAGTCAAAATAACTGCATTTGGTCACCAAAGGTCTGAAATAAATTTTTAGTCAAAATGACTGTATTTTTGTCTTTTAGAGTCTTAAAAAGCCGGTTTTAGACAAGATAACTGCATTTAGTCTCCAATGGCCTGAAAAACGTTTTTTGGTCAAAATGGCGGTATTTTGGTCTGCATGTGTCTAAAAAGACTTTTTCATTCAAAATAACTGCATTTGGTCAATAGATTGTCTAAATGTTTTGTCAAAATGACTCTATTTTGGTCTCAAAGTGTCTAAAAAGTAATTTTTAGTCAAAATAACTGCATTTGGTCACCAAAAGAAAGACATTTTTTGGTCAAAATGACTGTATTTTTGTCTTTTAGAGTCTTAAAAAGCAGGTTTTAGACAAGATAACTGCATTTAGTCTATAGATGGTCTGAATTTTTTGTCAAAATGACTCTATTTTGGTCTCCAAGTGTCTAAAAAGCCTTTTTTAGTCCAAATAACTGCATTTGGTCACCAAAGGTCTGAAATTAATTTTTAGTCAAAATAACTGTATTTTTGTCTTTTTTAGTCTTAAAAAGCCGGATTTAGACAAGATAACTGCATTAATGGTCTCCAATGGTCTGAGCATTTTTTGCTGAAAATGACTTTATTTTGGTCTCCAAGTGTCTAAAAAGCCTTTTTTAGTCAAAATAACTGCATTTGGTCACCAAAGGTTGGAAACATTTTTTTAGTCAAAATGATTTTATTTTTGTCTTTTAGAGTCTTAAAAAGCCAGTTTTAGACAAGATAACTGCATTTGGTCTCCAATGGTCTGATTCTTTTTTCAAAATGACTGTATTTTGGTCTCCAAGTGTCTTAAAAGCATTTTTTAGTCAAAATAACTGCATTTGGTCCCCAAAGGTTGGAAAAAATTTTTTAGTCAAAATTACTTTATTTTTGTCTTTTAGAGTCGTAAAAAGTCAGTTTTAGACAAGATAACTGCCTTGGGGATCTCCAATGGTCTGAATTTTTTTTCAAAATGACTGTATTTTGGTCTCCAAGTGTCTTAAAAGCATCTTTAGTCAAAATAACTGCATTTGGTCACCAAAGGTCTGAAATAAATTTTTAGTCAAATTGACTGTATTTTTGTCTTTTAGAGTCTTAAAAGCCGGTTTTAGACAAGATACCTGCATTTGGTCGCCAATGGCCTGAAAAAATATTTTGTTCAAAATGACTGTATTTTGGTCTCCAAGTGTCTTAAAAGCATTTTTAGTCAAAATAACTGCATTTGGTCACCAAAGGTCTGAAATAAATTTTTAGTCAAAATGACTGTATTTTTGTCTTTTAGAGTCTTAAAAAGCCGGTTTTAGACAAGATAACTGCATTTAGTCTCCAATGGCCTGAAAAACATTTTTTGGTCAAAATGGCGGTATTTTGGTCTGCATGTGTCTAAAAAGACTTTTTTATTCAAAATAACTGCATTTGGTCAATAGATTGTCTAAATGTTTTGTCAAAATGACTCTATTTTGGTCTCAAAGTGTCTAAAAAGTAATTTTTAGTCAAAATAACTGCATTTGGTCACCAAAGGTATGACATTTTTTTGTCAAAATGACTGTATTTTTGTCTTTTAGAGTCTTAAAAAGCAGGTTTTAGACAAGATAACTGCATTTAGTCTATAGATGGTCTTAACTTTTTGTCAAAATGACTCTATTTTGGTCTCCAAGTGTCTAAAAAGCCTTTTTTAGTCCAAATAACTGCATTTGGTCACCAAAGGTCTGAAATTAATTTTTAGTCAAAAAAACTGTATTTTTGTCTTTTTAAGTCTTAAAAAGCCGGTTTTAGACAAGATAACTGCATTAATGGTCTCCAATGGTCTGAGCATTTTTTGCTCAAAATGACTTTATTTTGGTCTCCAAGTGTCTAAAAAGCCTTTTTTAGTCAAAATAACTGCATTTGGTCACCAAAGGTTGGAAACATTTTTTTAGTCAAAATGATTTTATTTTTGTCTTTTAGAGTCTTAAAAAGCCAGTTTTAGACAAGATAACTGCATTTTGTCTCCAATGGTCTGATTCTTTTTTCAAAATGACTGTATTTTGGTCTCCAAGTGTCTTAAAAGCATTTTTTAGTCAAAATAACTGCATTTGGTCACCAAAGGTATGACATTTTTTTGTCAAAATGACTATTTTTGTCAAGTGTCTAAAAAGCCTTTTTTAGTCAAAATAACTGCATTTGGTCACCAAAGGTTGGAAAAATTTTTTTAGTCAAAATTATTTTATTTTTGTCTTTTAGAATTTTAAAAAGCCAGTTTTAGACAAGATAACTGTATTTGGTCTCCAATGGTCTGATTTTTTTTCAAAATGACTGTATTTTGGTCTCCAAGTGTCTTAAAAGCATTTTTTAGTCAAAATAACTGCATTTGGTCCCCAAAGGTTGGAAAAAATTTTTTAGTCAAAATTACTTTATTTTTGTCTTTTAGAGTCGTAAAAAGTCAGTTTTAGACAAGATAACTGCCTTGGGGATCTCCAATGGTCTGAATTTTTTTTCAAAATGACTGTATTTTGGTCTCCAAGTGTCTTAAAAGCATCTTTAGTCAAAATAACTGCATTTGGTCACCAAAGGTCTGAAATAAATTTTTAGTCAAATTGACTGTATTTTTGTCTTTTAGAGTCTTAAAAAGCCGGTTTTAGACAAGATACCTGCATTTGGTCGCCAATGGCCTGAAAAAATATTTTGTTCAAAATGACTCTATTTTGGTCTCCAAGTGTCTTAAAAGCATTTTTAGTCAAAATAACTGCATTTGGTCACCAAAGGTCTGAAATAAATTTTTAGTCAAAATGACTGTATTTTTGTCTTTTAGAGTCTTAAAAAGCCGGTTTTAGACAAGATAACTGCATTTAGTCTCCAATGGCCTGAAAAACGTTTTTTGGTCAAAATGGCGGTATTTTGGTCTGCATGTGTCTAAAAAGACTTTTTTATTCAAAATAACTGCATTTGGTCAATAGATTGTCTAAATGTTTTGTCAAAATGACTCTATTTTGGTCTCAAAGTGTCTAAAAAGTAATTTTTAGTCAAAATAACTGCATTTGGTCACCAAAGGTATGACATTTTGTTGTCAAAATGACTGTATTTTTGTCTTTTAGAGTCTTAAAAAGCAGGTTTTAGACAAGATAACTGCATTTAGTCTATAGATGGTCTTAATTTTTTGTCAAAATGACTCTATTTTGGTCTCCAAGTGTCTAAAAAGCCTTTTTTAGTCCAAATAACTGCATTTGGTCACCAAAGGTCTGAAATTAATTTTTAGTCAAAATAACTGTATTTTTGTCTTTTTAAGTCTTAAAAAGCCGGTTTTAGACAAGATAACTTCATTTATAATCTCCAATGGTCTGAACATTTTTTGCTCAAAATGACTGTATTTTTGTCTCCAAGTGTCTAAAAAGCCTTTTTTAGTCAAAATAACTGCATTTGGTCACCAAAGGTTGCAAAACATTTTTTAGTCAAAATAACTGTATTTTTGTCTTTTTAAGTCTTAAAAAGCCGGTTTTAGACAAGATAACTTCATAAAATCATTTTATTTTTGTCTTTTAGAATTTTAAAAAGCCAGTTTTAGACAAGATAACTGCATTTTGTCTCCAATGGTCTGAATTTTTTTTCAAAATGACTGTATTTGGTCTCCAAGTGTCTTAAAAGAATTTTTTAAGTCCAAATAACTGCATTTGGTCACCAAAGGTTGGAAAAAAATTTTTAGTCAAAATTATTTTATTTTTCTCTTTTAGAATTTTAAAAAGCCAGTTTTAGACAAGATAACTGTATTTGGTCTCCAATGGTCTGAATTTTTTTCAAAATGACTTTATTTTGGTCTCCAAGTGTCTTAAAAGCATTTTTTAGTCAAAATAACTGCATTTGGTCACCAAAGGTCTGAAATAAATTTTTAGTCAAAATGACTGTATTTTTGTCTTTTAGAGTCTTAAAAAGCCGGTTTTAGACAAGATAACTGCATTTAGTCTCCAATGGCCTGAAAAACGTTTTTTGGTCAAAATGGCGGTATTTTGGTCTGCATGTGTCTAAAAAGACTTTTTCATTCAAAATAACTGCATTTGGTCAATAGATTGTCTAAATGTTTTGTCAAAATGACTCTATTTTGGTCTCAAAGTGTCTAAAAAGTAATTTTTAGTCAAAATAACTGCATTTGGTCACCAAAAGAAAGACATTTTTTGGTCAAAATGACTGTATTTTTGTCTTTTAGAGTCTTAAAAAGCAGGTTTTAGACAAGATAACTGCATTTAGTCTATAGATGGTCTGAATTTTTTGTCAAAATGACTCTATTTTGGTCTCCAAGTGTCTAAAAAGCCTTTTTTAGTCCAAATAACTGCATTTGGTCACCAAAGGTCTGAAATTAATTTTTAGTCAAAATAACTGTATTTTTGTCTTTTTTAGTCTTAAAAAGCCGGATTTAGACAAGATAACTGCATTAATGGTCTCCAATGGTCTGAGCATTTTTTGCTCAAAATGACTTTATTTTGGTCTCCAAGTGTCTAAAAAGCCTTTTTTAGTCAAAATAACTGCATTTGGTCACCAAAGGTTGGAAACATTTTTTTAGTCAAAATGATTTTATTTTTGTCTTTTAGAGTCTTAAAAAGCCAGTTTTAGACAAGATAACTGCATTTGGTCTCCAATGGTCTGATTCTTTTTTCAAAATGACTGTATTTTGGTCTCCAAGTGTCTTAAAAGCATTTTTTAGTCAAAATAACTGCATTTGGTCCCCAAAGGTTGGAAAAAATTTTTTAGTCAAAATTACTTTATTTTTGTCTTTTAGAGTCGTAAAAAGTCAGTTTTAGACAAGATAACTGCCTTGGGGATCTCCAATGGTCTGAATTTTTTTTCAAAATGACTGTATTTTGGTCTCCAAGTGTCTTAAAAGCATCTTTAGTCAAAATAACTGCATTTGGTCACCAAAGGTCTGAAATAAATTTTTAGTCAAATTGACTGTATTTTTGTCTTTTAGAGTCTTAAAAGCCGGTTTTAGACAAGATACCTGCATTTGGTCGCCAATGGCCTGAAAAAATATTTTGTTCAAAATGACTGTATTTTGGTCTCCAAGTGTCTTAAAAGCATTTTTAGTCAAAATAACTGCATTTGGTCACCAAAGGTCTGAAATAAATTTTTAGTCAAAATGACTGTATTTTTGTCTTTTAGAGTCTTAAAAAGCCGGTTTTAGACAAGATAACTGCATTTAGTCTCCAATGGCCTGAAAAACATTTTTTGGTCAAAATGGCGGTATTTTGGTCTGCATGTGTCTAAAAAGACTTTTTTATTCAAAATAACTGCATTTGGTCAATAGATTGTCTAAATGTTTTGTCAAAATGACTCTATTTTGGTCTCAAAGTGTCTAAAAAGTAATTTTTAGTCAAAATAACTGCATTTGGTCACCAAAGGTATGACATTTTTTTGTCAAAATGACTGTATTTTTGTCTTTTAGAGTCTTAAAAAGCAGGTTTTAGACAAGATAACTGCATTTAGTCTATAGATGGTCTTAACTTTTTGTCAAAATGACTCTATTTTGGTCTCCAAGTGTCTAAAAAGCCTTTTTTAGTCCAAATAACTGCATTTGGTCACCAAAGGTCTGAAATTAATTTTTAGTCAAAATAACTGTATTTTTGTCTTTTTAAGTCTTAAAAAGCCGGTTTTAGACAAGATAACTTCATTTATAATCTCCAATGGTCTGAACATTTTTTGCTCAAAATGACTGTATTTTTGTCTCCAAGTGTCTAAAAAGCCTTTTTTAGTCAAAATAACTGCATTTGGTCACCAAAGGTTGCAAAACATTTTTTAGTCAAAATCATTTTATTTTTGTCTTTTAGAATTTTAAAAAGCCAGTTTTAGACAAGATAACTGCATTTTGTCTCCAATGGTCTGAATTTTTTTTCAAAATGACTGTATTTGGTCTCCAAGTGTCTTAAAAGAATTTTTTAAGTCCAAATAACTGCATTTGGTCACCAAAGGTTGGAAAAAAATTTTTAGTCAAAATTATTTTATTTTTCTCTTTTAGAATTTTAAAAAGCCAGTTTTAGACAAGATAACTGTATTTGGTCTCCAATGGTCTGAATTTTTTTCAAAATGACTTTATTTTGGTCTCCAAGTGTCTTAAAAGCATTTTTTAGTCAAAATAACTGCATTTGGTCCCCAAAGGTTGGAAAATTTTTTTTAGTCAAAATTACTTTATTTTTGTCTTTTAGAGTCGTAAAAAGTCAGTTTTAGACAAGATAACTGCCTTGGGGATCTCCAATGGTCTGAATTTTTTTCAAAATGACTGTATTTTGGTCTCCAAGTGTCTTAAAAGCATCTTTAGTCAAAATAACTGCATTTGGTCACCAAAGGTCTGAAATAAATTTTTAGTCAAATTGACTGTATTTTTGTCTTTTAGAGTCTTAAAAGCCGGTTTTAGACAAGATACCTGCATTTGGTCGCCAATGGCCTGAAAAAATATTTTGTTCAAAATGACTCTATTTTGGTCTCCAAGTGTCTTAAAAGCATTTTTAGTCAAAATAACTGCATTTGGTCACCAAAGGTCTGAAATAAATTTTTAGTCAAAATGACTGTATTTTTGTCTTTTAGAGTCTTAAAAAGCCGGTTTTAGACAAGATAACTGCATTTAGTCTCCAATGGCCTGAAAAACGTTTTTTGGTCAAAATGGCGGTATTTTGGTCTGCATGTGTCTAAAAAGACTTTTTTATTCAAAATAACTGCATTTGGTCAATAGATTGTCTAAATGTTTTGTCAAAATGACTCTATTTTGGTCTCAAAGTGTCTAAAAAGTAATTTTTAGTCAAAATAACTGCATTTGGTCACCAAAGGTATGACATTTTTTTGTCAAAATGACTGTATTTTTGTCTTTTAGAGTCTTAAAAAGCAGGTTTTAGACAAGATAACTGCATTTAGTCTATAGATGGTCTTAATTTTTTGTCAAAATGACTCTATTTTGGTCTCCAAGTGTCTAAAAAGCCTTTTTTAGTCCAAATAACTGCATTTGGTCACCAAAGGTCTGAAATTAATTTTTAGTCAAAATAACTGTATTTTTGTCTTTTTAAGTCTTAAAAAGCCGGTTTTAGACAAGATAACTTCATTTATAATCTCCAATGGTCTGAACATTTTTTGCTCAAAATGACTGTATTTTTGTCTCCAAGTGTCTAAAAAGCCTTTTTTAGTCAAAATAACTGCATTTGGTCACCAAAGGTTGCAAAACATTTTTTAGTCAAAATCATTTTATTTTTGTCTTTTAGAATTTTAAAAAGCCAGTTTTAGACAAGATAACTGCATTTTGTCTCCAATGGTCTGAATTTTTTTTCAAAATGACTGTATTTGGTCTCCAAGTGTCTTAAAAGAATTTTTTAAGTCCAAATAACTGCATTTGGTCACCAAAGGTTGGAAAAAAATTTTTAGTCAAAATTATTTTATTTTTCTCTTTTAGAATTTTAAAAAGCCAGTTTTAGACAAGATAACTGTATTTGGTCTCCAATGGTCTGAATTTTTTTCAAAATGACTTTATGTTGGTCTCCAAGTGTCTTAAAAGCATTTTTTAGTCAAAATAACTGCATTTGGTCCCCAAAGGTTGGAAAAAAATTTTTAGTCAAAATTACTATATTTTTGTCTTTTAGAGTCGTAAAAAGTCAGTTTTAGACAAGATAACTGCCTTGGGGATCTCCAATGGTCTGAATTTTTTTCAAAATGACTGTATTTTGGTCTCCAAGTGTCTTAAAAGCATCTTTAGTCAAAATAACTGCATTTGGTCACCAAAGGTCTGAAATAAATTTTTAGTCAAATTGACTGTATTTTTGTCTTTTAGAGTCTTAAAAGCCGGTTTTAGACAAGATACCTGCATTTGGTCGCCAATGGTCTGAAAAAATATTTTGTTCAAAATGACTCTATTTTGGTCTCCAAGTGTCTTAAAAGCATTTTTAGTCAAAATAACTGCATTTGGTCACCAAAGGTCTGAAATAAATTTTTAGTCAAAATGACTGTATTTTTGTCTTTTAGAGTCTTAAAAAGCCGGTTTTAGACAAGATAACTGCATTTAGTCTCCATTGGCCTGAAAAACGTTTTTTGGTCAAAATGGCGGTATTTTGGTCTGCATGTGTCTAAAAAGACTTTTTCATTCAAAATAACTGCATTTGGTCAATAGATTGTCTAAATGTTTTGTCAAAATGACTCTATTTTGGTCTCAAAGTGTCTAAAAAGTAATTTTTAGTCAAAATAACTGCATTTGGTCACCAAAAGAAAGACATTTTTTGGTCAAAATGACTGTATTTTTGTCTTTTAGAGTCTTAAAAAGCAGGTTTTAGACAAGATAACTGCATTTAGTCTATAGATGGTCTGAATTTTTTGTCAAAATGACTCTATTTTGGTCTCCAAGTGTCTAAAAAGCCTTTTTTAGTCCAAATAACTGCATTTGGTCACCAAAGGTCTGAAATTAATTTTTAGTCAAAATAACTGTATTTTTGTCTTTTTTAGTCTTAAAAAGCCGGATTTAGACAAGATAACTGCATTAATGGTCTCCAAAGGTCTGAGCATTTTTTGCTGAAAATGACTTTATTTTGGTCTCCAAGTGTCTAAAAAGCCTTTTTTAGTCAAAATAACTGCATTTGGTCACCAAAGGTTGGAAACATTTTTTTAGTCAAAATGATTTTATTTTTGTCTTTTAGAGTCTTAAAAAGCCAGTTTTAGACAAGATAACTGCATTTGGTCTCCAATGGTCTGATTCTTTTTTCAAAATGACTGTATTTTGGTCTCCAAGTGTCTTAAAAGCATTTTTTAGTCAAAATAACTGCATTTGGTCCCCAAAGGTTGGAAAAAATTTTTTAGTCAAAATTACTTTATTTTTGTCTTTTAGAGTCGTAAAAAGTCAGTTTTAGACAAGATAACTGCCTTGGGGATCTCCAATGGTCTGAATTTTTTTTCAAAATGACTGTATTTTGGTCTCCAAGTGTCTTAAAAGCATCTTTAGTCAAAATAACTGCATTTGGTCACCAAAGGTCTGAAATAAATTTTTAGTCAAATTGACTGTATTTTTGTCTTTTAGAGTCTTAAAAGCCGGTTTTAGACAAGATACCTGCATTTGGTCGCCAATGGCCTGAAAAAATATTTTGTTCAAAATGACTGTATTTTGGTCTCCAAGTGTCTTAAAAGCATTTTTAGTCAAAATAACTGCATTTGGTCACCAAAGGTCTGAAATAAATTTTTAGTCAAAATGACTGTATTTTTGTCTTTTAGAGTCTTAAAAAGCCGGTTTTAGACAAGATAACTGCATTTAGTCTCCAATGGCCTGAAAAACATTTTTTGGTCAAAATGGCGGTATTTTGGTCTGCATGTGTCTAAAAAGACTTTTTTATTCAAAATAACTGCATTTGGTCAATAGATTGTCTAAATGTTTTGTCAAAATGACTCTATTTTGGTCTCAAAGTGTCTAAAAAGTAATTTTTAGTCAAAATAACTGCATTTGGTCACCAAAGGTATGACATTTTTTTGTCAAAATGACTGTATTTTTGTCTTTTAGAGTCTTAAAAAGCAGGTTTTAGACAAGATAACTGCATTTAGTCTATAGATGGTCTTAACTTTTTGTCAAAATGACTCTATTTTGGTCTCCAAGTGTCTAAAAAGCCTTTTTTAGTCCAAATAACTGCATTTGGTCACCAAAGGTCTGAAATTAATTTTTAGTCAAAATAACTGTATTTTTGTCTTTTTAAGTCTTAAAAAGCCGGTTTTAGACAAGATAACTGCATTAATGGTCTCCAATGGTCTGAGCATTTTTTGCTCAAAATGACTTTATTTTGGTCTCCAAGTGTCTAAAAAGCCTTTTTTAGTCAAAATAACTGCATTTGGTCACCAAAGGTTGGAAACATTTTTTTAGTCAAAATGATTTTATTTTTGTCTTTTAGAGTCTTAAAAAGCCAGTTTTAGACAAGATAACTGCATTTTGTCTCCAATGGTCTGATTCTTTTTTCAAAATGACTGTATTTTGGTCTCCAAGTGTCTTAAAAGCATTTTTTAGTCAAAATAACTGCATTTGGTCACCAAAGGTATGACATTTTTTTGTCAAAATGACTATTTTTGTCAAGTGTCTAAAAAGCCTTTTTTAGTCAAAATAACTGCATTTGGTCACCAAAGGTTAGAAAAATTTTTTTAGTCAAAATTATTTTATTTTTGTCTTTTAGAATTTTAAAAAGCCAGTTTTAGACAAGATAACTGTATTTGGTCTCCAATGGTCTGATTTTTTTTCAAAATGACTGTATTTTGGTCTCCAAGTGTCTTAAAAGCATTTTTTAGTCAAAATAACTGCATTTGGTCCCCAAAGGTTGGAAAAAATTTTTTAGTCAAAATTACTTTATTTTTGTCTTTTAGAGTCGTAAAAAGTCAGTTTTAGACAAGATAACTGCCTTGGGGATCTCCAATGGTCTGAATTTTTTTTCAAAATGACTGTATTTTGGTCTCCAAGTGTCTTAAAAGCATCTTTAGTCAAAATAACTGCATTTGGTCACCAAAGGTCTGAAATAAATTTTTAGTCAAATTGACTGTATTTTTGTCTTTTAGAGTCTTAAAAAGCCGGTTTTAGACAAGATACCTGCATTTGGTCGCCAATGGCCTGAAAAAATATTTTGTTCAAAATGACTCTATTTTGGTCTCCAAGTGTCTTAAAAGCATTTTTAGTCAAAATAACTGCATTTGGTCACCAAAGGTCTGAAATTAATTTTTAGTCAAAATAACTGTATTTTTGTCTTTTTAAGTCTTAAAAAGCCGGTTTTAGACAAGATAACTGCATTTATAATCTCCAATGGTCTGAACATTTTTTGCTCAAAATGACTGTATTTTTGTCTCCAAGTGTCTAAAAAGCCTTTTTTATTCAAAATAACTGCATTTGGTCAATAGATTGTCTAAATGTTTTGTCAAAATGACTCTATTTTGGTCTCAAAGTGTCTAAAAAGTAATTTTTAGTAAAAATAAATGCATTTGGTCACCAAAGGTATGACATTTTTTGTCAAAATGACTGTATTTTTGTCTTTTAGAGTCTTAAAAAGCAGGTTTTAGACAAGATAACTGCATTTAGTCTATAGATGGTCTTAATTTTTTGTCAAAATGACTCTATTTTGGTCTCCAAGTGTCTAAAAAGCCTTTTTTAGTCCAAATAACTGCATTTGGTCACCAAAGGTCTGAAATTAATTTTTAGTCAAAATAACTGTATTTTTGTCTTTTTAAGTCTTAAAAAGCCGGTTTTAGACAAGATAACTGCATTTATAATCTCCAATGGTCTGAACATTTTTTGCTCAAAATGACTGTATTTTTGTCTCCAAGTGTCTAAAAAGCCTTTTTTAGTCAAAATAACTGCATTTGGTCACCAAAGGTTGCAAAACATTTTTTAGTCAAAATCATTTTATTTTTGTCTTTTAGAATTTTAAAAAGCCAGTTTTAGACAAGATAACTGCATTTTGTCTCCAATGGTCTGAATTTTTTTTCAAAATGACTGTATTTGGTCTCCAAGTGTCTTAAAAGAATTTTTTAAGTCCAAATAACTGCATTTGGTCACCAAAGGTTGGAAAAAATTTTTTAGTCAAAATTATTTTATTTTTCTCTTTTAGAATTTTAAAAAGCCAGTTTTAGACAAGATAACTGTATTTGGTCTCCAATGGTCTGAATTTTTTTCAAAATGACTTTATTTTGGTCTCCAAGTGTCTTAAAAGCATTTTTTAGTCAAAATAACTGCATTTGGTCCCCAAAGGTTGGAAAAATTTTTTTAGTCAAAATTACTTTATTTTTGTCTTTTAGAGTCGTAAAAAGTCAGTTTTAGACAAGATAACTGCCTTGGGGATCTCCAATGGTCTGAATTTTTTTCAAAATGACTGTATTTTGGTCTCCAAGTGTCTTAAAAGCATCTTTAGTCAAAATAACTGCATTTGGTCACCAAAGGTCTGAAATAAATTTTTAGTCAAATTGACTGTATTTTTGTCTTTTAGAGTCTTAAAAGCCGGTTTTAGACAAGATACCTGCATTTGGTCGCCAATGGCCTGAAAAAATATTTTGTTCAAAATGACTCTATTTTGGTCTCCAAGTGTCTTAAAAGCATTTTTAGTCAAAATAACTGCATTTGGTCACCAAAGGTCTGAAATTAATTTTTAGTCAAAATAACTGTATTTTTGTCTTTTTAAGTCTTAAAAAGCCGGTTTTAGACAAGATAACTGCATTTATAATCTCCAATGGTCTGAACATTTTTTGCTCAAAATGACTGTATTTTTGTCTCCAAGTGTCTAAAAAGCCTTTTTTAGTCAAAATAACTGCATTTGGTCACCAAAGGTTGCAAAACATTTTTTAGTCAAAATCATTTTATTTTTGTCTTTTAGAATTTTAAAAAGCCAGTTTTAGACAAGATAACTGCATTTTGTCTCCAATGGTCTGAATTTTTTTTCAAAATGACTGTATTTTGGTCTCCAAGTGTCTAAAAAGCACATTTTAGTCAAAATAACTGCATTTGGTCACCAAAGGTTGGAAAAAATTTTTTAGTCAAAATTATTTTATTTTTCTCTTTTAGAATTTTAAAATTTTAGTCAAAATAACTGAATTTTTGTGTTTTAGAGTCTTAAAAAGCCAGTTTTAGACAAGATAACTGTATTTGGTCTCCAATGGTCTGACTTTTTTTTCAAAATGACTGTATTTTGGTCTCCAAGAGTCTTAAAAGCATTTTTTAGTCAAATTAACTGCATTTGGTCCCCAAAGGTTGGAAATAAATTTTTAGTCAAAATGTCTGTATTTTTGTCTTTTAGAGTCTTAAAAAGCTGATTTTAGACAAGATAACTGCATTTGGTCGCCTATGGCCTGAAAAAAATATTTTGTTCAGAATGACTCTATTTTAAACTCCAAGTTTCTAAAAAGCCTTTTTTAGTCAAATTAACTGCATTTGGTCACCCAAGGTTGGAAAAAAATTATCAAAATAGACAAAATGGTCAAAAAGGCAAGATAACTGCATTTAGTCTCCAATGGCCTGAAAAAACATTTTTTGGTCAAAATAGCTGTATTTTGGTCTCCAAGTGTCTAAAAAGCCTTTTTTAGTCAAAATAACTGCATTTGGTCACCAAAGGTTGGAAAAAAATTTTTAGTCAAAATTATTTTATTTTTGTCTTTTAGAATTTTAAAAAGCCAGTTTTAGACAAGATAACTGTATTTGGTCTCCAATGGTCTGAATTTTTTTCAAAATGACTGTATTTTGGTCTCCAAGTGTCTTAAAAGCATTTTTTAGTCAAAATAACTGCATTTGGTCCCCAAAGGTTGGAAAAATTTTTTTAGTCAAAATTACTTTATTTTTGTCTTTTAGAGTCGTAAAAAGTCAGTTTTAGACAAGATAACTGCCTTGGGGATCTCCAATGGTCTGAATTTTTTTTCAAAATGACTGTATTTTGGTCTCCAAGTGTCTTAAAAGCATCTTTAGTCAAAATAACTGCATTTGGTCACCAAAGGTCTGAAATAAATTTTTAGTCAAATTGACTGTATTTTTGTCTTTTAGAGTCTTAAAAAGCCGGTTTTAGACAAGATACCTGCATTTGGTCGCCAATGGCCTGAAAAAATATTTTGTTCAAAATGACTCTATTTTGGTCTCCAAGTGTCTTAAAAGCATTTTTAGTCAAAATAACTGCATTTGGTCACCAAAGGTCTGAAATAAATTTTTAGTCAAAATGACTGTATTTTTGTCTTTTAGAGTCTTAAAAAGCCGGTTTTAGACAAGATAACTGCATTTAGTCTCCAATGGCCTGAAAAACGTTTTTTGGTCAAAATGGCGGTATTTTGGTCTGCATGTGTCTAAAAAGACTTTTTTATTCAAAATAACTGCATTTGGTCAATAGATTGTCTAAATGTTTTGTCAAAATGACTCTATTTTGGTCTCAAAGTGTCTAAAAAGTAATTTTTAGTCAAAATAACTGCATTTGGTCACCAAAGGTATGACATTTTGTTGTCAAAATGACTGTATTTTTGTCTTTTAGAGTCTTAAAAAGCAGGTTTTAGACAAGATAACTGCATTTAGTCTATAGATGGTCTTAATTTTTTGTCAAAATGACTCTATTTTGGTCTCCAAGTGTCTAAAAAGCCTTTTTTAGTCCAAATAACTGCATTTGGTCACCAAAGGTCTGAAATTAATTTTTAGTCAAAATAACTGTATTTTTGTCTTTTTAAGTCTTAAAAAGCCGGTTTTAGACAAGATAACTTCATTTATAATCTCCAATGGTCTGAACATTTTTTGCTCAAAATGACTGTATTTTTGTCTCCAAGTGTCTAAAAAGCCTTTTTTAGTCAAAATAACTGCATTTGGTCACCAAAGGTTGCAAAACATTTTTTAGTCAAAATAACTGTATTTTTGTCTTTTTAAGTCTTAAAAAGCCGGTTTTAGACAAGATAACTTCATAAAATCATTTTATTTTTGTCTTTTAGAATTTTAAAAAGCCAGTTTTAGACAAGATAACTGCATTTTGTCTCCAATGGTCTGAATTTTTTTTCAAAATGACTGTATTTGGTCTCCAAGTGTCTTAAAAGAATTTTTTAAGTCCAAATAACTGCATTTGGTCACCAAAGGTTGGAAAAAAATTTTTAGTCAAAATTATTTTATTTTTCTCTTTTAGAATTTTAAAAAGCCAGTTTTAGACAAGATAACTGTATTTGGTCTCCAATGGTCTGAATTTTTTTCAAAATGACTTTATTTTGGTCTCCAAGTGTCTTAAAAGCATTTTTTAGTCAAAATAACTGCATTTGGTCACCAAAGGTCTGAAATAAATTTTTAGTCAAAATGACTGTATTTTTGTCTTTTAGAGTCTTAAAAAGCCGGTTTTAGACAAGATAACTGCATTTAGTCTCCAATGGCCTGAAAAACGTTTTTTGGTCAAAATGGCGGTATTTTGGTCTGCATGTGTCTAAAAAGACTTTTTCATTCAAAATAACTGCATTTGGTCAATAGATTGTCTAAATGTTTTGTCAAAATGACTCTATTTTGGTCTCAAAGTGTCTAAAAAGTAATTTTTAGTCAAAATAACTGCATTTGGTCACCAAAAGAAAGACATTTTTTGGTCAAAATGACTGTATTTTTGTCTTTTAGAGTCTTAAAAAGCAGGTTTTAGACAAGATAACTGCATTTAGTCTATAGATGGTCTGAATTTTTTGTCAAAATGACTCTATTTTGGTCTCCAAGTGTCTAAAAAGCCTTTTTTAGTCCAAATAACTGCATTTGGTCACCAAAGGTCTGAAATTAATTTTTAGTCAAAATAACTGTATTTTTGTCTTTTTTAGTCTTAAAAAGCCGGATTTAGACAAGATAACTGCATTAATGGTCTCCAATGGTCTGAGCATTTTTTGCTCAAAATGACTTTATTTTGGTCTCCAAGTGTCTAAAAAGCCTTTTTTAGTCAAAATAACTGCATTTGGTCACCAAAGGTTGGAAACATTTTTTTAGTCAAAATGATTTTATTTTTGTCTTTTAGAGTCTTAAAAAGCCAGTTTTAGACAAGATAACTGCATTTGGTCTCCAATGGTCTGATTCTTTTTTCAAAATGACTGTATTTTGGTCTCCAAGTGTCTTAAAAGCATTTTTTAGTCAAAATAACTGCATTTGGTCCCCAAAGGTTGGAAAAAATTTTTTAGTCAAAATTACTTTATTTTTGTCTTTTAGAGTCGTAAAAAGTCAGTTTTAGACAAGATAACTGCCTTGGGGATCTCCAATGGTCTGAATTTTTTTTCAAAATGACTGTATTTTGGTCTCCAAGTGTCTTAAAAGCATCTTTAGTCAAAATAACTGCATTTGGTCACCAAAGGTCTGAAATAAATTTTTAGTCAAATTGACTGTATTTTTGTCTTTTAGAGTCTTAAAAGCCGGTTTTAGACAAGATACCTGCATTTGGTCGCCAATGGCCTGAAAAAATATTTTGTTCAAAATGACTGTATTTTGGTCTCCAAGTGTCTTAAAAGCATTTTTAGTCAAAATAACTGCATTTGGTCACCAAAGGTCTGAAATAAATTTTTAGTCAAAATGACTGTATTTTTGTCTTTTAGAGTCTTAAAAAGCCGGTTTTAGACAAGATAACTGCATTTAGTCTCCAATGGCCTGAAAAACATTTTTTGGTCAAAATGGCGGTATTTTGGTCTGCATGTGTCTAAAAAGACTTTTTTATTCAAAATAACTGCATTTGGTCAATAGATTGTCTAAATGTTTTGTCAAAATGACTCTATTTTGGTCTCAAAGTGTCTAAAAAGTAATTTTTAGTCAAAATAACTGCATTTGGTCACCAAAGGTATGACATTTTTTTGTCAAAATGACTGTATTTTTGTCTTTTAGAGTCTTAAAAAGCAGGTTTTAGACAAGATAACTGCATTTAGTCTATAGATGGTCTTAACTTTTTGTCAAAATGACTCTATTTTGGTCTCCAAGTGTCTAAAAAGCCTTTTTTAGTCCAAATAACTGCATTTGGTCACCAAAGGTCTGAAATTAATTTTTAGTCAAAATAACTGTATTTTTGTCTTTTTAAGTCTTAAAAAGCCGGTTTTAGACAAGATAACTGCATTAATGGTCTCCAATGGTCTGAGCATTTTTTGCTCAAAATGACTTTATTTTGGTCTCCAAGTGTCTAAAAAGCCTTTTTTAGTCAAAATAACTGCATTTGGTCACCAAAGGTTGGAAACATTTTTTTAGTCAAAATGATTTTATTTTTGTCTTTTAGAGTCTTAAAAAGCCAGTTTTAGACAAGATAACTGCATTTTGTCTCCAATGGTCTGATTCTTTTTTCAAAATGACTGTATTTTGGTCTCCAAGTGTCTTAAAAGCATTTTTTAGTCAAAATAACTGCATTTGGTCACCAAAGGTATGACATTTTTTTGTCAAAATGACTATTTTTGTCAAGTGTCTAAAAAGCCTTTTTTAGTCAAAATAACTGCATTTGGTCACCAAAGGTTGGAAAAATTTTTTTAGTCAAAATTATTTTATTTTTGTCTTTTAGAATTTTAAAAAGCCAGTTTTAGACAAGATAACTGTATTTGGTCTCCAATGGTCTGATTTTTTTTCAAAATGACTGTATTTTGGTCTCCAAGTGTCTTAAAAGCATTTTTTAGTCAAAATAACTGCATTTGGTCCCCAAAGGTTGGAAAATTTTTTTTAGTCAAAATTACTTTATTTTTGTCTTTTAGAGTCGTAAAAAGTCAGTTTTAGACAAGATAACTGCCTTGGGGATCTCCAATGGTCTGAATTTTTTTTCAAAATTACTGTATTTTGGTCTCCAAGTGTCTTAAAAGCATCTTTAGTTAAAATAACTGCATTTGGTCACCAAAGGTCTGAAATAAATTTTTAGTCAAATTGACTGTATTTTTGTCTTTTAGAGTCTTAAAAAGCCGGTTTTAGACAAGATACCTGCATTTGGTCGCCAATGGCCTGAAAAAATATTTTGTTCAAAATGACTCTATTTTGGTCTCCAAGTGTCTTAAAAGCATTTTTAGTCAAAATAACTGCATTTGGTCACCAAAGGTCTGAAATTAATTTTTAGTCAAAATAACTGTATTTTTGTCTTTTTAAGTCTTAAAAAGCCGGTTTTAGACAAGATAACTGCATTTATAATCTCCAATGGTCTGAACATTTTTTGCTCAAAATGACTGTATTTTTGTCTCCAAGTGTCTAAAAAGCCTTTTTTAGTCAAAATAACTGCATTTGGTCACCAAAGGTTGCAAAACATTTTTTAGTCAAAATCATTTTATTTTTGTCTTTTAGAATTTTAAAAAGCCAGTTTTAGACAAGATAACTGCATTTTGTCTCCAATGGTCTGAATTTTTTTTCAAAATGACTGTATTTGGTCTCCAAGTGTCTTAAAAGAATTTTTTAAGTCCAAATAACTGCATTTGGTCACCAAAGGTTGGAAAAAATTTTTTAGTCAAAATTATTTTATTTTTCTCTTTTAGAATTTTAAAAAGCCAGTTTTAGACAAGATAACTGTATTTGGTCTCCAATGGTCTGAATTTTTTTCAAAATGACTTTATTTTGGTCTCCAAGTGTCTTAAAAGCATTTTTTAGTCAAAATAACTGCATTTGGTCCCCAAAGGTTGGAAAAAATTTTTTAGTCAAAATTACTTTATTTTTGTCTTTTAGAGTCGTAAAAAGTCAGTTTTAGACAAGATAACTGCCTTGGGGATCTCCAATGGTCTGAATTTTTTTCAAAATGACTGTATTTTGGTCTCCAAGTGTCTTAAAAGCATCTTTAGTCAAAATAACTGCATTTGGTCACCAAAGGTCTGAAATAAATTTTTAGTCAAAATAACTGTATTTTTGTCTTTTTAGAGTCTTAAAAGCCGGTTTTAGACAAGATACCTGCATTTGGTCGCCAATGGCCTGAAAAAATATTTTGTTCAAAATGACTCTATTTTGGTCTCCAAGTGTCTTAAAAGCATTTTTAGTCAAAATAACTGCATTTGGTCACCAAAGGTCTGAAATTAATTTTTAGTCAAAATAACTGTATTTTTGTCTTTTTAAGTCTTAAAAAGCCGGTTTTAGACAAGATAACTGCATTTATAATCTCCAATGGTCTGAACATTTTTTGCTCAAAATGACTGTATTTTTGTCTCCAAGTGTCTAAAAAGCCTTTTTTATTCAAAATAACTGCATTTGGTCAATAGATTGTCTAAATGTTTTGTCAAAATGACTCTATTTTGGTCTCAAAGTGTCTAAAAAGTAATTTTTAGTCAAAATAACTGCATTTGGTCACCAAAGGTATGACATTTTTTGTCAAAATGACTGTATTTTTGTCTTTTAGAGTCTTAAAAAGCAGGTTTTAGACAAGATAACTGCATTTAGTCTATAGATGGTCTTAATTTTTTGTCAAAATGACTCTATTTTGGTCTCCAAGTGTCTAAAAAGCCTTTTTTAGTCCAAATAACTGCATTTGGTCACCAAAGGTCTGAAATTAATTTTTAGTCAAAATAACTGTATTTTTGTCTTTTTAAGTCTTAAAAAGCCGGTTTTAGACAAGATAACTGCATTTATAATCTCCAATGGTCTGAACATTTTTTGCTCAAAATGACTGTATTTTTGTCTCCAAGTGTCTAAAAAGCCTTTTTTATTCAAAATAACTGCATTTGGTCAATAGATTGTCTAAATGTTTTGTCAAAATGACTCTATTTTGGTCTCAAAGTGTCTAAAAAGTAATTTTTAGTCAAAATAACTGCATTTGGTCACCAAAGGTATGACATTTTTTGTCAAAATGACTGTATTTTTGTCTTTTAGAGTCTTAAAAAGCAGGTTTTAGACAAGATAACTGCATTTAGTCTATAGATGGTCTTAATTTTTTGTCAAAATGACTCTATTTTGGTCTCCAAGTGTCTAAAAAGCCTTTTTTAGTCCAAATAACTGCATTTGGTCACCAAAGGTCTGAAATTAATTTTTAGTCAAAATAACTGTATTTTTGTCTTTTTAAGTCTTAAAAAGCCGGTTTTAGACAAGATAACTGCATTTATAATCTCCAATGGTCTGAACATTTTTTGCTCAAAATGACTGTATTTTTGTCTCCAAGTGTCTAAAAAGCCTTTTTTATTCAAAATAACTGCATTTGGTCAATAGAATGTCTAAATGTTTTGTCAAAATGACTCTATTTTGGTCTCAAAGTGTCTAAAAAGTAATTTTTAGTCAAAATAACTGCATTTGGTCACCAAAGGTATGACATTTTTTGTCAAAATGACTGTATTTTTGTCTTTTAGAGTCTTAAAAAGCAGGTTTTAGACAAGATAACTGCATTTAGTCTATAGATGGTCTTAATTTTTTGTCAAAATGACTCTATTTTGGTCTCCAAGTGTCTAAAAAGCCTTTTTTAGTCCAAATAACTGCATTTGGTCACCAAAGGTCTGAAATTAATTTTTAGTCAAAATAACTGTATTTTTGTCTTTTTAAGTCTTAAAAAGCCGGTTTTAGACAAGATAACTGCATTTATAATCTCCAATGGTCTGAACATTTTTTGCTCAAAATGACTGTATTTTTGTCTCCAAGTGTCTAAAAAGCCTTTTTTAGTCAAAATAACTGCATTTGGTCACCAAAGGTTGCAAAACATTTTTTAGTCAAAATCATTTTATTTTTGTCTTTTAGAATTTTAAAAAGCCAGTTTTAGACAAGATAACTGCATTTTGTCTCCAATGGTCTGAATTTTTTTTCAAAATGACTGTATTTTGGTCTCCAAGTGTCTAAAAAGCACTTTTTAGTCAAAATAACTGCATTTGGTCGCCAATGGCCTGAAAAAATATTTTGTTCGAAATGACTCTATTTTGGTCTCCAAGTTTCTAAAAATACTTTTTTAGTCAAAATAACTGCATTTGGTCACCCAAGGTTGGAAAAAAAATTAGTCAAAATAGACAAAATAGTCAAAAAGACAAGATAACTGCATTTAGTCTCCAATGGCCTGAAAAAACATTTTTTTGGGCAAAATGGCTGTATTTTGGTCTCCAAGTGTCTAAAAAGCCTTTTTTAGTCAAAATAACTGCATTTGGTCAACAAAGGTATGACATTTTGTTTTGTCAAAATGACTGTATTTTTGTCTTTTTGAGTCTTAAAAAGCCGGTTTTAGACAAGATAACTGCATTTATGGTCTCCAATAGTCTGAACATTTTTTGCTCAAAATGACTGTATTTTTGTCTCCAAGTGTTTAAAAAGCCTTTTTTAGTCAATATAACTGCATTTGGTCACCAAAGGTATGACATTTTTTTGTCAAAATGACTGTATTTTTGCCTTTTAGAGTCTTAAAAAGCAGGTTTTAGACAAGATAACTGCATTTATGGTCTCCAATGGTCTGAACATTTTTTGCTCAAAATGACTGTATTTTGGTCTCCAAGTGTCTAAAAAGCCTTTTTTTTGTCAAAATAACTGCATTTGGTCACCAAAGGTTGGAAAAAAATTTTTAGTCAAAATTATTTTATTTTTGTCTTTAAGAATTTTAAAACGCCAGTTTTAGACAAGATAACTGCATTTGGTCTCCAATGGTCTGAATTTTTTTTCAAAATGACTGTATTTTGGTCTCCAAGTGTCTTAGAAGCCTTTTTTAGTCCAAATAACTGCATTTGATCACCAAAGGTTGGAAACAAATTTTTAGTCAAAATTATTTTATTTTTGTCTTTTAGAATTTTAAAAAGCCAGTTTTAGACAAGATAACTGCATTTGGTCTCCAATGGTCTGAATTTTTTTCAAAATGACTGTATTTTGGTCTCCAAGTGTCTTAAAAGCATTTTTTAGTCAAAATAACTGCATTTGGTCGCCAATGGCCTGAAAAAATATATTTTTTCGAAATAACTCTATTTTGGTCTCCAAGTTTCTAAAAAGACTTTTTTTAGTCAAAATAACTGCCTTTGGTCAATAGATTGTCTAAATTTTTTTGTCAAAATGACTCTATTTTGGTCTCCAAGTGTCTACAAAGCTATTTTTAGTCAAAATAACTGCATTTGGTCACCAAAGGTATGACATTTTTTTGTCAAAATGACTGTATTTTTGTCTTTTAGAGTCTTAAAAAGCAGGTTTTAGACTAGATAACTGCATTTGGTCTATAGATGGTCTGAATTTTTTGTCAAAATGACTCTATTTTGGTCTCCAAGTGTCTAAAAAGCCTTTTTTAGTCAAAATAACTGCATATGGTCACCAAAGGTCTGAAATTATTTTTTTAGTCAAAATAACTGTATTTTTGTCTTTTTGAGTCTTAAAAAGCCGGTTTTAGACAAGATAACTGCATTTATGGTCTCCAATGGTCTGAGCATTTTTTGCTCAAAATGACTGTATTTTGGTCTCCAAGTGTCTAAAAAGCCTTTTTTTTGTCAAAATAACTGCATTTGGTCATCAAAGGTCTGAACATTTTTTTTCAAAATGACTGTATTTTTGTCTTTTAGAGTCTTAAAAAGCCAGTTTTAGACAAGATAACTGCATTTTGTCTCCAATGGTCTGAATTTTTTTTCAAAATGACTGTATTTTGGTCTCCAAGTGTCTAAAAAGCACATTTTAGTCAAAATAACTGCATTTGGTCACCAAAGGTTGGAAAAAATTTTTTAGTCAAAATTATTTTATTTTTGTCCTTTAGAATTTTAAAAAGCCAGTTTTAGACAAGATAACTGCATTTTGTCTCCAATGGTCTGAATTTTTTTTCAAAATGACTGTATTTTGGTCTCCAAGTGTCTAAAAAGCACTTTTTAGTCAAAATAACTGCATTTGGTCACCAAAGGTTGGAAAATTTTTTTTAGTCAAAATTATTTTATTTTTGTCTTTTAGAATTTTAAAAAGCCAGTTTTAAGACAAGATAACTGCATTTGGTCTCCAATGGTCTGATTTTTTTCAAAATGACTGTATTTTGGTCTCCAAGTGTCTTAAAAGCATTTTTTAGTCAAAATAACTGCATTTGGTCCCCAAAGGTTGGAAAAATTTTTTTAGTCAAAATTACTTTATTTTTGTCTTTTAGAGTCGTAAAAAGTCAGTTTTAGACAAGATAACTGCCTTGGGGATCTCCAATGGTCTGAATTTTTTTTCAAAATGACTGTATTTTGGTCTCCAAGTGTCTTAAAAGCATCTTTAGTCAAAATAACTGCATTTGGTCACCAAAGGTCTGAAATAAATTTTTAGTCAAATTGACTGTATTTTTGTCTTTTAGAGTCTTAAAAAGCCGGTTTTAGACAAGATACCTGCATTTGGTCGCCAATGGCCTGAAAAAATATTTTGTTCAAAATGACTCTATTTTGGTCTCCAAGTGTCTTAAAAGCATTTTTAGTCAAAATAACTGCATTTGGTCACCAAAGGTCTGAAATAAATTTTTAGTCAAAATGACTGTATTTTTGTCTTTTAGAGTCTTAAAAAGCCGGTTTTAGACAAGATAACTGCATTTAGTCTCCAATGGCCTGAAAAACGTTTTTTGGTCAAAATGGCGGTATTTTGGTCTGCATGTGTCTAAAAAGACTTTTTTATTCAAAATAACTGCATTTGGTCAATAGATTGTCTAAATGTTTTGTCAAAATGACTCTATTTTGGTCTCAAAGTGTCTAAAAAGTAATTTTTAGTCAAAATAACTGCATTTGGTCACCAAAGGTATGACATTTTGTTGTCAAAATGACTGTATTTTTGTCTTTTAGAGTCTTAAAAAGCAGGTTTTAGACAAGATAACTGCATTTAGTCTATAGATGGTCTTAATTTTTTGTCAAAATGACTCTATTTTGGTCTCCAAGTGTCTAAAAAGCCTTTTTTAGTCCAAATAACTGCATTTGGTCACCAAAGGTCTGAAATTAATTTTTAGTCAAAATAACTGTATTTTTGTCTTTTTAAGTCTTAAAAAGCCGGTTTTAGACAAGATAACTTCATTTATAATCTCCAATGGTCTGAACATTTTTTGCTCAAAATGACTGTATTTTTGTCTCCAAGTGTCTAAAAAGCCTTTTTTAGTCAAAATAACTGCATTTGGTCACCAAAGGTTGCAAAACATTTTTTAGTCAAAATAACTGTATTTTTGTCTTTTTAAGTCTTAAAAAGCCGGTTTTAGACAAGATAACTTCATAAAATCATTTTATTTTTGTCTTTTAGAATTTTAAAAAGCCAGTTTTAGACAAGATAACTGCATTTTGTCTCCAATGGTCTGAATTTTTTTTCAAAATGACTGTATTTGGTCTCCAAGTGTCTTAAAAGAATTTTTTAAGTCCAAATAACTGCATTTGGTCACCAAAGGTTGGAAAAAAATTTTTAGTCAAAATTATTTTATTTTTCTCTTTTAGAATTTTAAAAAGCCAGTTTTAGACAAGATAACTGTATTTGGTCTCCAATGGTCTGAATTTTTTTCAAAATGACTTTATTTTGGTCTCCAAGTGTCTTAAAAGCATTTTTTAGTCAAAATAACTGCATTTGGTCACCAAAGGTCTGAAATAAATTTTTAGTCAAAATGACTGTATTTTTGTCTTTTAGAGTCTTAAAAAGCCGGTTTTAGACAAGATAACTGCATTTAGTCTCCAATGGCCTGAAAAACGTTTTTTGGTCAAAATGGCGGTATTTTGGTCTGCATGTGTCTAAAAAGACTTTTTCATTCAAAATAACTGCATTTGGTCAATAGATTGTCTAAATGTTTTGTCAAAATGACTCTATTTTGGTCTCAAAGTGTCTAAAAAGTAATTTTTAGTCAAAATAACTGCATTTGGTCACCAAAAGAAAGACATTTTTTGGTCAAAATGACTGTATTTTTGTCTTTTAGAGTCTTAAAAAGCAGGTTTTAGACAAGATAACTGCATTTAGTCTATAGATGGTCTGAATTTTTTGTCAAAATGACTCTATTTTGGTCTCCAAGTGTCTAAAAAGCCTTTTTTAGTCCAAATAACTGCATTTGGTCACCAAAGGTCTGAAATTAATTTTTAGTCAAAATAACTGTATTTTTGTCTTTTTTAGTCTTAAAAAGCCGGATTTAGACAAGATAACTGCATTAATGGTCTCCAATGGTCTGAGCATTTTTTGCTCAAAATGACTTTATTTTGGTCTCCAAGTGTCTAAAAAGCCTTTTTTAGTCAAAATAACTGCATTTGGTCACCAAAGGTTGGAAACATTTTTTTAGTCAAAATGATTTTATTTTTGTCTTTTAGAGTCTTAAAAAGCCAGTTTTAGACAAGATAACTGCATTTGGTCTCCAATGGTCTGATTCTTTTTTCAAAATGACTGTATTTTGGTCTCCAAGTGTCTTAAAAGCATTTTTTAGTCAAAATAACTGCATTTGGTCCCCAAAGGTTGGAAAAAATTTTTTAGTCAAAATTACTTTATTTTTGTCTTTTAGAGTCGTAAAAAGTCAGTTTTAGACAAGATAACTGCCTTGGGGATCTCCAATGGTCTGAATTTTTTTTCAAAATGACTGTATTTTGGTCTCCAAGTGTCTTAAAAGCATCTTTAGTCAAAATAACTGCATTTGGTCACCAAAGGTCTGAAATAAATTTTTAGTCAAATTGACTGTATTTTTGTCTTTTAGAGTCTTAAAAGCCGGTTTTAGACAAGATACCTGCATTTGGTCGCCAATGGCCTGAAAAAATATTTTGTTCAAAATGACTGTATTTTGGTCTCCAAGTGTCTTAAAAGCATTTTTAGTCAAAATAACTGCATTTGGTCACCAAAGGTCTGAAATAAATTTTTAGTCAAAATGACTGTATTTTTGTCTTTTAGAGTCTTAAAAAGCCGGTTTTAGACAAGATAACTGCATTTAGTCTCCAATGGCCTGAAAAACATTTTTTGGTCAAAATGGCGGTATTTTGGTCTGCATGTGTCTAAAAAGACTTTTTTATTCAAAATAACTGCATTTGGTCAATAGATTGTCTAAATGTTTTGTCAAAATGACTCTATTTTGGTCTCAAAGTGTCTAAAAAGTAATTTTTAGTCAAAATAACTGCATTTGGTCACCAAAGGTATGACATTTTTTTGTCAAAATGACTGTATTTTTGTCTTTTAGAGTCTTAAAAAGCAGGTTTTAGACAAGATAACTGCATTTAGTCTATAGATGGTCTTAACTTTTTGTCAAAATGACTCTATTTTGGTCTCCAAGTGTCTAAAAAGCCTTTTTTAGTCCAAATAACTGCATTTGGTCACCAAAGGTCTGAAATTAATTTTTAGTCAAAATAACTGTATTTTTGTCTTTTTAAGTCTTAAAAAGCCGGTTTTAGACAAGATAACTGCATTAATGGTCTCCAATGGTCTGAGCATTTTTTGCTCAAAATGACTTTATTTTGGTCTCCAAGTGTCTAAAAAGCCTTTTTTAGTCAAAATAACTGCATTTGGTCACCAAAGGTTGGAAACATTTTTTTAGTCAAAATGATTTTATTTTTGTCTTTTAGAGTCTTAAAAAGCCAGTTTTAGACAAGATAACTGCATTTTGTCTCCAATGGTCTGATTCTTTTTTCAAAATGACTGTATTTTGGTCTCCAAGTGTCTTAAAAGCATTTTTTAGTCAAAATAACTGCATTTGGTCACCAAAGGTATGACATTTTTTTGTCAAAATGACTATTTTTGTCAAGTGTCTAAAAAGCCTTTTTTAGTCAAAATAACTGCATTTGGTCACCAAAGGTTGGAAAAATTTTTTTAGTCAAAATTATTTTATTTTTGTCTTTTAGAATTTTAAAAAGCCAGTTTTAGACAAGATAACTGTATTTGGTCTCCAATGGTCTGATTTTTTTTCAAAATGACTGTATTTTGGTCTCCAAGTGTCTTAAAAGCATTTTTTAGTCAAAATAACTGCATTTGGTCCCCAAAGGTTGGAAAATTTTTTTTAGTCAAAATTACTTTATTTTTGTCTTTTAGAGTCGTAAAAAGTCAGTTTTAGACAAGATAACTGCCTTGGGGATCTCCAATGGTCTGAATTTTTTTTCAAAATTACTGTATTTTGGTCTCCAAGTGTCTTAAAAGCATCTTTAGTTAAAATAACTGCATTTGGTCACCAAAGGTCTGAAATAAATTTTTAGTCAAATTGACTGTATTTTTGTCTTTTAGAGTCTTAAAAAGCCGGTTTTAGACAAGATACCTGCATTTGGTCGCCAATGGCCTGAAAAAATATTTTGTTCAAAATGACTCTATTTTGGTCTCCAAGTGTCTTAAAAGCATTTTTAGTCAAAATAACTGCATTTGGTCACCAAAGGTCTGAAATTAATTTTTAGTCAAAATAACTGTATTTTTGTCTTTTTAAGTCTTAAAAAGCCGGTTTTAGACAAGATAACTGCATTTATAATCTCCAATGGTCTGAACATTTTTTGCTCAAAATGACTGTATTTTTGTCTCCAAGTGTCTAAAAAGCCTTTTTTAGTCAAAATAACTGCATTTGGTCACCAAAGGTTGCAAAACATTTTTTAGTCAAAATCATTTTATTTTTGTCTTTTAGAATTTTAAAAAGCCAGTTTTAGACAAGATAACTGCATTTTGTCTCCAATGGTCTGAATTTTTTTTCAAAATGACTGTATTTGGTCTCCAAGTGTCTTAAAAGAATTTTTTAAGTCCAAATAACTGCATTTGGTCACCAAAGGTTGGAAAAAATTTTTTAGTCAAAATTATTTTATTTTTCTCTTTTAGAATTTTAAAAAGCCAGTTTTAGACAAGATAACTGTATTTGGTCTCCAATGGTCTGAATTTTTTTCAAAATGACTTTATTTTGGTCTCCAAGTGTCTTAAAAGCATTTTTTAGTCAAAATAACTGCATTTGGTCCCCAAAGGTTGGAAAAAATTTTTTAGTCAAAATTACTTTATTTTTGTCTTTTAGAGTCGTAAAAAGTCAGTTTTAGACAAGATAACTGCCTTGGGGATCTCCAATGGTCTGAATTTTTTTCAAAATGACTGTATTTTGGTCTCCAAGTGTCTTAAAAGCATCTTTAGTCAAAATAACTGCATTTGGTCACCAAAGGTCTGAAATAAATTTTTAGTCAAAATAACTGTATTTTTGTCTTTTTAGAGTCTTAAAAGCCGGTTTTAGACAAGATACCTGCATTTGGTCGCCAATGGCCTGAAAAAATATTTTGTTCAAAATGACTCTATTTTGGTCTCCAAGTGTCTTAAAAGCATTTTTAGTCAAAATAACTGCATTTGGTCACCAAAGGTCTGAAATTAATTTTTAGTCAAAATAACTGTATTTTTGTCTTTTTAAGTCTTAAAAAGCCGGTTTTAGACAAGATAACTGCATTTATAATCTCCAATGGTCTGAACATTTTTTGCTCAAAATGACTGTATTTTTGTCTCCAAGTGTCTAAAAAGCCTTTTTTATTCAAAATAACTGCATTTGGTCAATAGATTGTCTAAATGTTTTGTCAAAATGACTCTATTTTGGTCTCAAAGTGTCTAAAAAGTAATTTTTAGTCAAAATAACTGCATTTGGTCACCAAAGGTATGACATTTTTTGTCAAAATGACTGTATTTTTGTCTTTTAGAGTCTTAAAAAGCAGGTTTTAGACAAGATAACTGCATTTAGTCTATAGATGGTCTTAATTTTTTGTCAAAATGACTCTATTTTGGTCTCCAAGTGTCTAAAAAGCCTTTTTTAGTCCAAATAACTGCATTTGGTCACCAAAGGTCTGAAATTAATTTTTAGTCAAAATAACTGTATTTTTGTCTTTTTAAGTCTTAAAAAGCCGGTTTTAGACAAGATAACTGCATTTATAATCTCCAATGGTCTGAACATTTTTTGCTCAAAATGACTGTATTTTTGTCTCCAAGTGTCTAAAAAGCCTTTTTTATTCAAAATAACTGCATTTGGTCAATAGATTGTCTAAATGTTTTGTCAAAATGACTCTATTTTGGTCTCAAAGTGTCTAAAAAGTAATTTTTAGTCAAAATAACTGCATTTGGTCACCAAAGGTATGACATTTTTTGTCAAAATGACTGTATTTTTGTCTTTTAGAGTCTTAAAAAGCAGGTTTTAGACAAGATAACTGCATTTAGTCTATAGATGGTCTTAATTTTTTGTCAAAATGACTCTATTTTGGTCTCCAAGTGTCTAAAAAGCCTTTTTTAGTCCAAATAACTGCATTTGGTCACCAAAGGTCTGAAATTAATTTTTAGTCAAAATAACTGTATTTTTGTCTTTTTAAGTCTTAAAAAGCCGGTTTTAGACAAGATAACTGCATTTATAATCTCCAATGGTCTGAACATTTTTTGCTCAAAATGACTGTATTTTTGTCTCCAAGTGTCTAAAAAGCCTTTTTTATTCAAAATAACTGCATTTGGTCAATAGAATGTCTAAATGTTTTGTCAAAATGACTCTATTTTGGTCTCAAAGTGTCTAAAAAGTAATTTTTAGTCAAAATAACTGCATTTGGTCACCAAAGGTATGACATTTTTTGTCAAAATGACTGTATTTTTGTCTTTTAGAGTCTTAAAAAGCAGGTTTTAGACAAGATAACTGCATTTAGTCTATAGATGGTCTTAATTTTTTGTCAAAATGACTCTATTTTGGTCTCCAAGTGTCTAAAAAGCCTTTTTTAGTCCAAATAACTGCATTTGGTCACCAAAGGTCTGAAATTAATTTTTAGTCAAAATAACTGTATTTTTGTCTTTTTAAGTCTTAAAAAGCCGGTTTTAGACAAGATAACTGCATTTATAATCTCCAATGGTCTGAACATTTTTTGCTCAAAATGACTGTATTTTTGTCTCCAAGTGTCTAAAAAGCCTTTTTTAGTCAAAATAACTGCATTTGGTCACCAAAGGTTGCAAAACATTTTTTAGTCAAAATCATTTTATTTTTGTCTTTTAGAATTTTAAAAAGCCAGTTTTAGACAAGATAACTGCATTTTGTCTCCAATGGTCTGAATTTTTTTTCAAAATGACTGTATTTTGGTCTCCAAGTGTCTAAAAAGCACTTTTTAGTCAAAATAACTGCATTTGGTCGCCAATGGCCTGAAAAAATATTTTGTTCGAAATGACTCTATTTTGGTCTCCAAGTTTCTAAAAATACTTTTTTAGTCAAAATAACTGCATTTGGTCACCCAAGGTTGGAAAAAAAATTAGTCAAAATAGACAAAATAGTCAAAAAGACAAGATAACTGCATTTAGTCTCCAATGGCCTGAAAAAACATTTTTTTGGGCAAAATGGCTGTATTTTGGTCTCCAAGTGTCTAAAAAGCCTTTTTTAGTCAAAATAACTGCATTTGGTCAACAAAGGTATGACATTTTGTTTTGTCAAAATGACTGTATTTTTGTCTTTTTGAGTCTTAAAAAGCCGGTTTTAGACAAGATAACTGCATTTATGGTCTCCAATAGTCTGAACATTTTTTGCTCAAAATGACTGTATTTTTGTCTCCAAGTGTTTAAAAAGCCTTTTTTAGTCAATATAACTGCATTTGGTCACCAAAGGTATGACATTTTTTTGTCAAAATGACTGTATTTTTGCCTTTTAGAGTCTTAAAAAGCAGGTTTTAGACAAGATAACTGCATTTATGGTCTCCAATGGTCTGAACATTTTTTGCTCAAAATGACTGTATTTTGGTCTCCAAGTGTCTAAAAAGCCTTTTTTTTGTCAAAATAACTGCATTTGGTCACCAAAGGTTGGAAAAAAATTTTTAGTCAAAATTATTTTATTTTTGTCTTTAAGAATTTTAAAACGCCAGTTTTAGACAAGATAACTGCATTTGGTCTCCAATGGTCTGAATTTTTTTTCAAAATGACTGTATTTTGGTCTCCAAGTGTCTTAGAAGCCTTTTTTAGTCCAAATAACTGCATTTGATCACCAAAGGTTGGAAACAAATTTTTAGTCAAAATTATTTTATTTTTGTCTTTTAGAATTTTAAAAAGCCAGTTTTAGACAAGATAACTGCATTTGGTCTCCAATGGTCTGAATTTTTTTCAAAATGACTGTATTTTGGTCTCCAAGTGTCTTAAAAGCATTTTTTAGTCAAAATAACTGCATTTGGTCGCCAATGGCCTGAAAAAATATATTTTTTCGAAATAACTCTATTTTGGTCTCCAAGTTTCTAAAAAGACTTTTTTTAGTCAAAATAACTGCCTTTGGTCAATAGATTGTCTAAATTTTTTTGTCAAAATGACTCTATTTTGGTCTCCAAGTGTCTACAAAGCTATTTTTAGTCAAAATAACTGCATTTGGTCACCAAAGGTATGACATTTTTTTGTCAAAATGACTGTATTTTTGTCTTTTAGAGTCTTAAAAAGCAGGTTTTAGACTAGATAACTGCATTTGGTCTATAGATGGTCTGAATTTTTTGTCAAAATGACTCTATTTTGGTCTCCAAGTGTCTAAAAAGCCTTTTTTAGTCAAAATAACTGCATATGGTCACCAAAGGTCTGAAATTATTTTTTTAGTCAAAATAACTGTATTTTTGTCTTTTTGAGTCTTAAAAAGCCGGTTTTAGACAAGATAACTGCATTTATGGTCTCCAATGGTCTGAGCATTTTTTGCTCAAAATGACTGTATTTTGGTCTCCAAGTGTCTAAAAAGCCTTTTTTTTGTCAAAATAACTGCATTTGGTCATCAAAGGTCTGAACATTTTTTTTCAAAATGACTGTATTTTTGTCTTTTAGAGTCTTAAAAAGCCAGTTTTAGACAAGATAACTGCATTTTGTCTCCAATGGTCTGAATTTTTTTTCAAAATGACTGTATTTTGGTCTCCAAGTGTCTAAAAAGCACATTTTAGTCAAAATAACTGCATTTGGTCACCAAAGGTTGGAAAAAATTTTTTAGTCAAAATTATTTTATTTTTGTCCTTTAGAATTTTAAAAAGCCAGTTTTAGACAAGATAACTGCATTTTGTCTCCAATGGTCTGAATTTTTTTTCAAAATGACTGTATTTTGGTCTCCAAGTGTCTAAAAAGCACTTTTTAGTCAAAATAACTGCATTTGGTCACCAAAGGTTGGAAAATTTTTTTTAGTCAAAATTATTTTATTTTTGTCTTTTAGAATTTTAAAAAGCCAGTTTTAAGACAAGATAACTGCATTTGGTCTCCAATGGTCTGATTTTTTTCAAAATGACTGTATTTTGGTCTCCAAGTGTCTTAAAAGCATTTTTTAGTCAAAATAACTGCATTTGGTCCCCAAAGGTTGGAAAAAATTTTTAGTCAAAATTACTTTATTTTTGTCTTTTAGAGTCGTAAAAAGTCAGTTTTAGACAAGATAACTGCCTTGGGGATCTCCAATGGTCTGAATTTTTTTCAAAATGACTGTATTTTGGTCTCCAAGTGTCTTAAAAGCATCTTTAGTCAAAATAACTGCATTTGGTCACCAAAGGTCTGAAATAAATTTTTAGTCAAATTGACTGTATTTTTGTCTTTTAGAGTCTTAAAAGCCGGTTTTAGACAAGATACCTGCATTTGGTCGCCAATGGCCTGAAAAAATATTTTGTTCAAAATGACTCTATTTTGGTCTCCAAGTGTCTTAAAAGCATTTTTAGTCAAAATAACTGCATTTGGTCACCAAAGGTCTGAAATAAATTTTTAGTCAAAATGACTGTATTTTTGTCTTTTAGAGTCTTAAAAAGCCGGTTTTAGACAAGATAACTGCATTTAGTCTCCAATGGCCTGAAAAACGTTTTTTGGTCAAAATGGCGGTATTTTGGTCTGCATGTGTCTAAAAAGACTTTTTCATTCAAAATAACTGCATTTGGTCAATAGATTGTCTAAATGTTTTGTCAAAATGACTCTATTTTGGTCTCAAAGTGTCTAAAAAGTAATTTTTAGTCAAAATAACTGCATTTGGTCACCAAAGGTATGACATTTTTTTGTCAAAATGACTGTATTTTTGTCTTTTAGAGTCTTAAAAAGCAGGTTTTAGACAAGATAACTGCATTTAGTCTATAGATGGTCTTAATTTTTTGTCAAAATGACTCTATTTTGGTCTCCAAGTGTCTAAAAAGCCTTTTTTAGTCCAAATAACTGCATTTGGTCACCAAAGGTCTGAAATTAATTTTTAGTCAAAATAACTGTATTTTTGTCTTTTTAAGTCTTAAAAAGCCGGTTTTAGACAAGATAACTTCATTTATAATCTCCAATGGTCTGAACATTTTTTGCTCAAAATGACTGTATTTTTGTCTCCAAGTGTCTAAAAAGCCTTTTTTAGTCAAAATAACTGCATTTGGTCACCAAAGGTTGCAAAACATTTTTTAGTCAAAATCATTTTATTTTTGTCTTTTAGAATTTTAAAAAGCCAGTTTTAGACAAGATAACTGCATTTTGTCTCCAATGGTCTGAATTTTTTTTCAAAATGACTGTATTTTGGTCTCCAAGTGTCTAAAAAGCACTTTTTAGTCAAAATAACTGCATTTGGTCGCCAATGGCCTGAAAAAATATTTTGTTCGAAATGACTCTATTTTGGTCTCCAAGTTTCTAAAAATACTTTTTTAGTCAAAATAACTGCATTTGGTCACCCAAGGTTGGAAAAAAAATTAGTCAAAATAGACAAAATAGTCAAAAAGACAAGATAACTGCATTTAGTCTCCAATGGCCTGAAAAAACATTTTTTTGGGCAAAATGGCTGTATTTTGGTCTCCAAGTGTCTAAAAAGCCTTTTTTAGTCAAAATAACTGCATTTGGTCAACAAAGGTATGACATTTTGTTTTGTCAAAATGACTGTATTTTTGTCTTTTTGAGTCTTAAAAAGCCGGTTTTAGACAAGATAACTGCATTTATGGTCTCCAATAGTCTGAACATTTTTTGCTCAAAATGACTGTATTTTTGTCTCCAAGTGTTTAAAAAGCCTTTTTTAGTCAATATAACTGCATTTGGTCACCAAAGGTATGACATTTTTTTGTCAAAATGACTGTATTTTTGCCTTTTAGAGTCTTAAAAAGCAGGTTTTAGACAAGATAACTGCATTTATGGTCTCCAATGGTCTGAACATTTTTTGCTCAAAATGACTGTATTTTGGTCTCCAAGTGTCTAAAAAGCCTTTTTTTTGTCAAAATAACTGCATTTGGTCACCAAAGGTTGGAAAAAAATTTTTAGTCAAAATTATTTTATTTTTGTCTTTAAGAATTTTAAAACGCCAGTTTTAGACAAGATAACTGCATTTGGTCTCCAATGGTCTGAATTTTTTTTCAAAATGACTGTATTTTGGTCTCCAAGTGTCTTAGAAGCCTTTTTTAGTCCAAATAACTGCATTTGATCACCAAAGGTTGGAAACAAATTTTTAGTCAAAATTATTTTATTTTTGTCTTTTAGAATTTTAAAAAGCCAGTTTTAGACAAGATAACTGCATTTGGTCTCCAATGGTCTGAATTTTTTTCAAAATGACTGTATTTTGGTCTCCAAGTGTCTTAAAAGCATTTTTTAGTCAAAATAACTGCATTTGGTCGCCAATGGCCTGAAAAAATATATTTTTTCGAAATAACTCTATTTTGGTCTCCAAGTTTCTAAAAAGACTTTTTTTAGTCAAAATAACTGCCTTTGGTCAATAGATTGTCTAAATTTTTTTGTCAAAATGACTCTATTTTGGTCTCCAAGTGTCTACAAAGCTATTTTTAGTCAAAATAACTGCATTTGGTCACCAAAGGTATGACATTTTTTTGTCAAAATGACTGTATTTTTGTCTTTTAGAGTCTTAAAAAGCAGGTTTTAGACTAGATAACTGCATTTGGTCTATAGATGGTCTGAATTTTTTGTCAAAATGACTCTATTTTGGTCTCCAAGTGTCTAAAAAGCCTTTTTTAGTCAAAATAACTGCATATGGTCACCAAAGGTCTGAAATTATTTTTTTAGTCAAAATAACTGTATTTTTGTCTTTTTGAGTCTTAAAAAGCCGGTTTTAGACAAGATAACTGCATTTATGGTCTCCAATGGTCTGAGCATTTTTTGCTCAAAATGACTGTATTTTGGTCTCCAAGTGTCTAAAAAGCCTTTTTTTTGTCAAAATAACTGCATTTGGTCATCAAAGGTCTGAACATTTTTTTTCAAAATGACTGTATTTTTGTCTTTTAGAGTCTTAAAAAGCCAGTTTTAGACAAGATAACTGCATTTTGTCTCCAATGGTCTGAATTTTTTTTCAAAATGACTGTATTTTGGTCTCCAAGTGTCTAAAAAGCACATTTTAGTCAAAATAACTGCATTTGGTCACCAAAGGTTGGAAAAAATTTTTTAGTCAAAATTATTTTATTTTTGTCCTTTAGAATTTTAAAAAGCCAGTTTTAGACAAGATAACTGCATTTTGTCTCCAATGGTCTGAATTTTTTTTCAAAATGACTGTATTTTGGTCTCCAAGTGTCTAAAAAGCACTTTTTAGTCAAAATAACTGCATTTGGTCACCAAAGGTTGGAAAATTTTTTTTAGTCAAAATTATTTTATTTTTGTCTTTTAGAATTTTAAAAAGCCAGTTTTAAGACAAGATAACTGCATTTGGTCTCCAATGGTCTGATTTTTTTCAAAATGACTGTATTTTGGTCTCCAAGTGTCTTAAAAGCATTTTTTAGTCAAAATAACTGCATTTGGTCCCCAAAGGTTGGAAAAAATTTTTAGTCAAAATTACTTTATTTTTGTCTTTTAGAGTCGTAAAAAGTCAGTTTTAGACAAGATAACTGCCTTGGGGATCTCCAATGGTCTGAATTTTTTTCAAAATGACTGTATTTTGGTCTCCAAGTGTCTTAAAAGCATCTTTAGTCAAAATAACTGCATTTGGTCACCAAAGGTCTGAAATAAATTTTTAGTCAAATTGACTGTATTTTTGTCTTTTAGAGTCTTAAAAGCCGGTTTTAGACAAGATACCTGCATTTGGTCGCCAATGGCCTGAAAAAATATTTTGTTCAAAATGACTCTATTTTGGTCTCCAAGTGTCTTAAAAGCATTTTTAGTCAAAATAACTGCATTTGGTCACCAAAGGTCTGAAATAAATTTTTAGTCAAAATGACTGTATTTTTGTCTTTTAGAGTCTTAAAAAGCCGGTTTTAGACAAGATAACTGCATTTAGTCTCCAATGGCCTGAAAAACGTTTTTTGGTCAAAATGGTGGTATTTTGGTCTGCATGTGTCTAAAAAGACTTTTTCATTCAAAATAACTGCATTTGGTCAATAGATTGTCTAAATGTTTTGTCAAAATGACTCTATTTTGGTCTCAAAGTGTCTAAAAAGTAATTTTTAGTCAAAATAACTGCATTTGGTCACCAAAGGTATGACATTTTTTTGTCAAAATGACTGTATTTTTGTCTTTTAGAGTCTTAAAAAGCAGGTTTTAGACAAGATAACTGCATTTAGTCTATAGATGGTCTTAATTTTTTGTCAAAATGACTCTATTTTGGTCTCCAAGTGTCTAAAAAGCCTTTTTTAGTCCAAATAACTGCATTTGGTCACCAAAGGTCTGAAATTAATTTTTAGTCAAAATAACTGTATTTTTGTCTTTTTAAGTCTTAAAAAGCCGGTTTTAGACAAGATAACTTCATTTATAATCTCCAATGGTCTGAACATTTTTTGCTCAAAATGACTGTATTTTTGTCTCCAAGTGTCTAAAAAGCCTTTTTTAGTCAAAATAACTGCATTTGGTCACCAAAGGTTGCAAAACATTTTTTAGTCAAAATCATTTTATTTTTGTCTTTTAGAATTTTAAAAAGCCAGTTTTAGACAAGATAACTGCATTTTGTCTCCAATGGTCTGAATTTTTTTTCAAAATGACTGTATTTGGTCTCCAAGTGTCTTAAAAGAATTTTTTAAGTCCAAATAACTGCATTTGGTCACCAAAGGTTGGAAAAAATTTTTTAGTCAAAATTATTTTATTTTTCTCTTTTAGAATTTTAAAAAGCCAGTTTTAGACAAGATAACTGTATTTGGTCTCCAATGGTCTGAATTTTTTTCAAAATGACTTTATTTTGGTCTCCAAGTGTCTTAAAAGCATTTTTTAGTCAAAATAACTGCATTTGGTCCCCAAAGGTTGGAAAAAATTTTTTAGTCAAAATTACTTTATTTTTGTCTTTTAGAGTCGTAAAAAGTCAGTTTTAGACAAGATAACTGCCTTGGGGATCTCCAATGGTCTGAATTTTTTTCAAAATGACTGTATTTTGGTCTCCAAGTGTCTTAAAAGCATATTTAGTCAAAATAACTGCATTTGGTCACCAAAGGTCTGAAATAAATTTTTAGTCAAATTGACTTTATTTTTGTCTTTTAGAGTCTTAAAAGCCGGTTTTAGACAAGATACCTGCATTTGGTCGCCAATGGCCTGAAAAAAAATATTTTGTTCAAAATGACTCTATTTTGGTCTCCAAGTGTCTTAAAAGCATTTTTAGTCAAAATAACTGCATTTGGTCACCAAAGGTCTGAAATTAATTTTTAGTCAAAATAACTGTATTTTTGTCTTTTTAAGTCTTAAAAAGCCGGTTTTAGACAAGATAACTGCATTTATAATCTCCAATGGTCTGAACATTTTTTGCTCAAAATTACTGTATTTTTGTCTCCAAGTGTCTAAAAAGCCTTTTTTATTCAAAATAACTGCATTTGGTCAATAGATTGTCTAAATGTTTTGTCAAAATGACTCTATTTTGGTCTCAAAGTGTCTAAAAAGTAATTTTTAGTCAAAATAACTGCATTTGGTCACCAAAGGTATGACATTTTTTGTCAAAATGACTGTATTTTTGTCTTTTAGAGTCTTAAAAAGCAGGTTTTAGACAAGATAACTGCATTTAGTCTATAGATGGTCTTAATTTTTTGTCAAAATGACTCTATTTTGGTCTCCAAGTGTCTAAAAAGCCTTTTTTAGTCCAAATAACTGCATTTGGTCACCAAAGGTCTGAAATTAATTTTTAGTCAAAATAACTGTATTTTTGTCTTTTTAAGTCTTAAAAAGCCGGTTTTAGACAAGATAACTGCATTTATAATCTCCAATGGTCTGAACATTTTTTGCTCAAAATGACTGTATTTTTGTCTCCAAGTGTCTAAAAAGCCTTTTTTAGTCAAAATAACTGCATTTGGTCACCAAAGGTTGCAAAACATTTTTTAGTCAAAATCATTTTATTTTTGTCTTTTAGAATTTTAAAAAGCCAGTTTTAGACAAGATAACTGCATTTTGTCTCCAATGGTCTGAATTTTTTTTCAAAATGACTGTATTTTGGTCTCCAAGTGTCTAAAAAGCACATTTTAGTCAAAATAACTGCATTTGGTCACCAAAGGTTGGAAAAATTTTTTTAGTCAAAATTATTTTATTTTTGTCCTTTAGAATTTTAAAAAGCCAGTTTTAGACAAGATAACTGCATTTTGTCTCCAATGGTCTGAATTTTTTTTCAAAATGACTGTATTTTGGTCTCCAAGTGTCTAAAAAGCACTTTTTAGTCAAAATAACTGCATTTGGTCACCAAAGGTTGGAAAATTTTTTTTAGTCAAAATTATTTTATTTTTGTCTTTTAGAATTTTAAAAAGCCAGTTTTAAGACAAGATAACTGCATTTGGTCTCCAATGGTCTGATTTTTTTTCAAAATGACTGTATTTTGGTCTCCAAGTGTCTTAAAAGCATTTTTTAGTCAAAATAACTGCATTTGGTCCCCAAAGGTTGGAAAAATTTTTTTAGTCAAAATTACTTTATTTTTGTCTTTTAGAGTCGTAAAAAGTCAGTTTTAGACAAGATAACTGCCTTGGGGATCTCCAATGGTCTGAATTTTTTTCAAAATGACTGTATTTTGGTCTCCAAGTGTCTTAAAAGCATCTTTAGTCAAAATAACTGCATTTGGTCACCAAAGGTCTGAAATAAATTTTTAGTCAAATTGACTGTATTTTTGTCTTTTAGAGTCTTAAAAGCCGGTTTTAGACAAGATACCTGCATTTGGTCGCCAATGGCCTGAAAAAATATTTTGTTCAAAATGACTCTATTTTGGTCTCCAAGTGTCTTAAAAGCATTTTTAGTCAAAATAACTGCATTTGGTCACCAAAGGTCTGAAATAAATTTTTAGTCAAAATGACTGTATTTTTGTCTTTTAGAGTCTTAAAAAGCCGGTTTTAGACAAGATAACTGCATTTATAATCTCCAATGGTCTGAACATTTTTTGCTCAAAATGACTGTATTTTTGTCTCCAAGTGTCTAAAAAGCCTTTTTTATTCAAAATAACTGCATTTGGTCAATAGATTGTCTAAATGTTTTGTCAAAATGACTCTATTTTGGTCTCAAAGTGTCTAAAAAGTAATTTTTAGTAAAAATAAATGCATTTGGTCACCAAAGGTATGACATTTTTTGTCAAAATGACTGTATTTTTGTCTTTTAGAGTCTTAAAAAGCAGGTTTTAGACAAGATAACTGCATTTAGTCTATAGATGGTCTTAATTTTTTGTCAAAATGACTCTATTTTGGTCTCCAAGTGTCTAAAAAGCCTTTTTTAGTCCAAATAACTGCATTTGGTCACCAAAGGTCTGAAATTAATTTTTAGTCAAAATAACTGTATTTTTGTCTTTTTAAGTCTTAAAAAGCCGGTTTTAGACAAGATAACTGCATTTATAATCTCCAATGGTCTGAACATTTTTTGCTCAAAATGACTGTATTTTTGTCTCCAAGTGTCTAAAAAGCCTTTTTTAGTCAAAATAACTGCATTTGGTCACCAAAGGTTGCAAAACATTTTTTAGTCAAAATCATTTTATTTTTGTCTTTTAGAATTTTAAAAAGCCAGTTTTAGACAAGATAACTGCATTTTGTCTCCAATGGTCTGAATTTTTTTTCAAAATGACTGTATTTGGTCTCCAAGTGTCTTAAAAGAATTTTTTAAGTCCAAATAACTGCATTTGGTCACCAAAGGTTGGAAAAAATTTTTTAGTCAAAATTATTTTATTTTTCTCTTTTAGAATTTTAAAAAGCCAGTTTTAGACAAGATAACTGTATTTGGTCTCCAATGGTCTGAATTTTTTTCAAAATGACTTTATTTTGGTCTCCAAGTGTCTTAAAAGCATTTTTTAGTCAAAATAACTGCATTTGGTCCCCAAAGGTTGGAAAAAATTTTTTAGTCAAAATTACTTTATTTTTGTCTTTTAGAGTCGTAAAAAGTCAGTTTTAGACAAGATAACTGCCTTGGGGATCTCCAATGGTCTGAATTTTTTTCAAAATGACTGTATTTTGGTCTCCAAGTGTCTTAAAAGCATCTTTAGTCAAAATAACTGCATTTGGTCACCAAAGGTCTGAAATAAATTTTTAGTCAAATTGACTGTATTTTTGTCTTTTAGAGTCTTAAAAGCCGGTTTTAGACAAGATACCTGCATTTGGTCGCCAATGGCCTGAAAAAATATTTTGTTCAAAATGACTCTATTTTGGTCTCCAAGTGTCTTAAAAGCATTTTTAGTCAAAATAACTGCATTTGGTCACCAAAGGTCTGAAATTAATTTTTAGTCAAAATAACTGTATTTTTGTCTTTTTAAGTCTTAAAAAGCCGGTTTTAGACAAGATAACTGCATTTATAATCTCCAATGGTCTGAACATTTTTTGCTCAAAATGACTGTATTTTTGTCTCCAAGTGTCTAAAAAGCCTTTTTTATTCAAAATAACTGCATTTGGTCAATAGATTGTCTAAATGTTTTGTCAAAATGACTCTATTTTGGTCTCAAAGTGTCTAAAAAGTAATTTTTAGTCAAAATAACTGCATTTGGTCACCAAAGGTATGACATTTTTTGTCAAAATGACTGTATTTTTGTCTTTTAGAGTCTTAAAAAGCAGGTTTTAGACAAGATAACTGCATTTAGTCTATAGATGGTCTTAATTTTTTGTCAAAATGACTCTATTTTGGTCTCCAAGTGTCTAAAAAGCCTTTTTTAGTCCAAATAACTGCATTTGGTCACCAAAGGTCTGAAATTAATTTTTAGTCAAAATAACTGTATTTTTGTCTTTTTAAGTCTTAAAAAGCCGGTTTTAGACAAGATAACTGCATTTATAATCTCCAATGGTCTGAACATTTTTTGCTCAAAATGACTGTATTTTTGTCTCCAAGTGTCTAAAAAGCCTTTTTTATTCAAAATAACTGCATTTGGTCAATAGATTGTCTAAATGTTTTGTCAAAATGACTCTATTTTGGTCTCAAAGTGTCTAAAAAGTAATTTTTAGTCAAAATAACTGCATTTGGTCACCAAAGGTATGACATTTTTTGTCAAAATGACTGTATTTTTGTCTTTTAGAGTCTTAAAAAGCAGGTTTTAGACAAGATAACTGCATTTAGTCTATAGATGGTCTTAATTTTTTGTCAAAATGACTCTATTTTGGTCTCCAAGTGTCTAAAAAGCCTTTTTTAGTCCAAATAACTGCATTTGGTCACCAAAGGTCTGAAATTAATTTTTAGTCAAAATAACTGTATTTTTGTCTTTTTAAGTCTTAAAAAGCCGGTTTTAGACAAGATAACTGCATTTATAATCTCCAATGGTCTGAACATTTTTTGCTCAAAATGACTGTATTTTTGTCTCCAAGTGTCTAAAAAGCCTTTTTTATTCAAAATAACTGCATTTGGTCAATAGAATGTCTAAATGTTTTGTCAAAATGACTCTATTTTGGTCTCAAAGTGTCTAAAAAGTAATTTTTAGTCAAAATAACTGCATTTGGTCACCAAAGGTATGACATTTTTTGTCAAAATGACTGTATTTTTGTCTTTTAGAGTCTTAAAAAGCAGGTTTTAGACAAGATAACTGCATTTAGTCTATAGATGGTCTTAATTTTTTGTCAAAATGACTCTATTTTGGTCTCCAAGTGTCTAAAAAGCCTTTTTTAGTCCAAATAACTGCATTTGGTCACCAAAGGTCTGAAATTAATTTTTAGTCAAAATAACTGTATTTTTGTCTTTTTAAGTCTTAAAAAGCCGGTTTTAGACAAGATAACTGCATTTATAATCTCCAATGGTCTGAACATTTTTTGCTCAAAATGACTGTATTTTTGTCTCCAAGTGTCTAAAAAGCCTTTTTTAGTCAAAATAACTGCATTTGGTCACCAAAGGTTGCAAAACATTTTTTAGTCAAAATCATTTTATTTTTGTCTTTTAGAATTTTAAAAAGCCAGTTTTAGACAAGATAACTGCATTTTGTCTCCAATGGTCTGAATTTTTTTTCAAAATGACTGTATTTTGGTCTCCAAGTGTCTAAAAAGCACATTTTAGTCAAAATAACTGCATTTGGTCACCAAAGGTTGGAAAAATTTTTTTAGTCAAAATTATTTTATTTTTGTCCTTTAGAATTTTAAAAAGCCAGTTTTAGACAAGATAACTGCATTTTGTCTCCAATGGTCTGAATTTTTTTTCAAAATGACTGTATTTTGGTCTCCAAGTGTCTAAAAAGCACTTTTTAGTCAAAATAACTGCATTTGGTCACCAAAGGTTGGAAAATTTTTTTTAGTCAAAATTATTTTATTTTTGTCTTTTAGAATTTTAAAAAGCCAGTTTTAAGACAAGATAACTGCATTTGGTCTCCAATGGTCTGATTTTTTTTCAAAATGACTGTATTTTGGTCTCCAAGTGTCTTAAAAGCATTTTTTAGTCAAAATAACTGCATTTGGTCCCCAAAGGTTGGAAAAATTTTTTTAGTCAAAATTACTTTATTTTTGTCTTTTAGAGTCGTAAAAAGTCAGTTTTAGACAAGATAACTGCCTTGGGGATCTCCAATGGTCTGAATTTTTTTCAAAATGACTGTATTTTGGTCTCCAAGTGTCTTAAAAGCATCTTTAGTCAAAATAACTGCATTTGGTCACCAAAGGTCTGAAATAAATTTTTAGTCAAATTGACTGTATTTTTGTCTTTTAGAGTCTTAAAAGCCGGTTTTAGACAAGATACCTGCATTTGGTCGCCAATGGCCTGAAAAAATATTTTGTTCAAAATGACTCTATTTTGGTCTCCAAGTGTCTTAAAAGCATTTTTAGTCAAAATAACTGCATTTGGTCACCAAAGGTCTGAAATAAATTTTTAGTCAAAATGACTGTATTTTTGTCTTTTAGAGTCTTAAAAAGCCGGTTTTAGACAAGATAACTGCATTTATAATCTCCAATGGTCTGAACATTTTTTGCTCAAAATGACTGTATTTTTGTCTCCAAGTGTCTAAAAAGCCTTTTTTATTCAAAATAACTGCATTTGGTCAATAGATTGTCTAAATGTTTTGTCAAAATGACTCTATTTTGGTCTCAAAGTGTCTAAAAAGTAATTTTTAGTAAAAATAAATGCATTTGGTCACCAAAGGTATGACATTTTTTGTCAAAATGACTGTATTTTTGTCTTTTAGAGTCTTAAAAAGCAGGTTTTAGACAAGATAACTGCATTTAGTCTATAGATGGTCTTAATTTTTTGTCAAAATGACTCTATTTTGGTCTCCAAGTGTCTAAAAAGCCTTTTTTAGTCCAAATAACTGCATTTGGTCACCAAAGGTCTGAAATTAATTTTTAGTCAAAATAACTGTATTTTTGTCTTTTTAAGTCTTAAAAAGCCGGTTTTAGACAAGATAACTGCATTTATAATCTCCAATGGTCTGAACATTTTTTGCTCAAAATGACTGTATTTTTGTCTCCAAGTGTCTAAAAAGCCTTTTTTAGTCAAAATAACTGCATTTGGTCACCAAAGGTTGCAAAACATTTTTTAGTCAAAATCATTTTATTTTTGTCTTTTAGAATTTTAAAAAGCCAGTTTTAGACAAGATAACTGCATTTTGTCTCCAATGGTCTGAATTTTTTTTCAAAATGACTGTATTTGGTCTCCAAGTGTCTTAAAAGAATTTTTTAAGTCCAAATAACTGCATTTGGTCACCAAAGGTTGGAAAAAATTTTTTAGTCAAAATTATTTTATTTTTCTCTTTTAGAATTTTAAAAAGCCAGTTTTAGACAAGATAACTGTATTTGGTCTCCAATGGTCTGAATTTTTTTCAAAATGACTTTATTTTGGTCTCCAAGTGTCTTAAAAGCATTTTTTAGTCAAAATAACTGCATTTGGTCCCCAAAGGTTGGAAAAAATTTTTTAGTCAAAATTACTTTATTTTTGTCTTTTAGAGTCGTAAAAAGTCAGTTTTAGACAAGATAACTGCCTTGGGGATCTCCAATGGTCTGAATTTTTTTCAAAATGACTGTATTTTGGTCTCCAAGTGTCTTAAAAGCATCTTTAGTCAAAATAACTGCATTTGGTCACCAAAGGTCTGAAATAAATTTTTAGTCAAATTGACTGTATTTTTGTCTTTTAGAGTCTTAAAAGCCGGTTTTAGACAAGATACCTGCATTTGGTCGCCAATGGCCTGAAAAAATATTTTGTTCAAAATGACTCTATTTTGGTCTCCAAGTGTCTTAAAAGCATTTTTAGTCAAAATAACTGCATTTGGTCACCAAAGGTCTGAAATTAATTTTTAGTCAAAATAACTGTATTTTTGTCTTTTTAAGTCTTAAAAAGCCGGTTTTAGACAAGATAACTGCATTTATAATCTCCAATGGTCTGAACATTTTTTGCTCAAAATGACTGTATTTTTGTCTCCAAGTGTCTAAAAAGCCTTTTTTATTCAAAATAACTGCATTTGGTCAATAGATTGTCTAAATGTTTTGTCAAAATGACTCTATTTTGGTCTCAAAGTGTCTAAAAAGTAATTTTTAGTCAAAATAACTGCATTTGGTCACCAAAGGTATGACATTTTTTGTCAAAATGACTGTATTTTTGTCTTTTAGAGTCTTAAAAAGCAGGTTTTAGACAAGATAACTGCATTTAGTCTATAGATGGTCTTAATTTTTTGTCAAAATGACTCTATTTTGGTCTCCAAGTGTCTAAAAAGCCTTTTTTAGTCCAAATAACTGCATTTGGTCACCAAAGGTCTGAAATTAATTTTTAGTCAAAATAACTGTATTTTTGTCTTTTTAAGTCTTAAAAAGCCGGTTTTAGACAAGATAACTGCATTTATAATCTCCAATGGTCTGAACATTTTTTGCTCAAAATGACTGTATTTTTGTCTCCAAGTGTCTAAAAAGCCTTTTTTATTCAAAATAACTGCATTTGGTCAATAGATTGTCTAAATGTTTTGTCAAAATGACTCTATTTTGGTCTCAAAGTGTCTAAAAAGTAATTTTTAGTCAAAATAACTGCATTTGGTCACCAAAGGTATGACATTTTTTGTCAAAATGACTGTATTTTTGTCTTTTAGAGTCTTAAAAAGCAGGTTTTAGACAAGATAACTGCATTTAGTCTATAGATGGTCTTAATTTTTTGTCAAAATGACTCTATTTTGGTCTCCAAGTGTCTAAAAAGCCTTTTTTAGTCCAAATAACTGCATTTGGTCACCAAAGGTCTGAAATTAATTTTTAGTCAAAATAACTGTATTTTTGTCTTTTTAAGTCTTAAAAAGCCGGTTTTAGACAAGATAACTGCATTTATAATCTCCAATGGTCTGAACATTTTTTGCTCAAAATGACTGTATTTTTGTCTCCAAGTGTCTAAAAAGCCTTTTTTATTCAAAATAACTGCATTTGGTCAATAGAATGTCTAAATGTTTTGTCAAAATGACTCTATTTTGGTCTCAAAGTGTCTAAAAAGTAATTTTTAGTCAAAATAACTGCATTTGGTCACCAAAGGTATGACATTTTTTGTCAAAATGACTGTATTTTTGTCTTTTAGAGTCTTAAAAAGCAGGTTTTAGACAAGATAACTGCATTTAGTCTATAGATGGTCTTAATTTTTTGTCAAAATGACTCTATTTTGGTCTCCAAGTGTCTAAAAAGCCTTTTTTAGTCCAAATAACTGCATTTGGTCACCAAAGGTCTGAAATTAATTTTTAGTCAAAATAACTGTATTTTTGTCTTTTTAAGTCTTAAAAAGCCGGTTTTAGACAAGATAACTGCATTTATAATCTCCAATGGTCTGAACATTTTTTGCTCAAAATGACTGTATTTTTGTCTCCAAGTGTCTAAAAAGCCTTTTTTAGTCAAAATAACTGCATTTGGTCACCAAAGGTTGCAAAACATTTTTTAGTCAAAATCATTTTATTTTTGTCTTTTAGAATTTTAAAAAGCCAGTTTTAGACAAGATAACTGCATTTTGTCTCCAATGGTCTGAATTTTTTTTCAAAATGACTGTATTTTGGTCTCCAAGTGTCTAAAAAGCACTTTTTAGTCAAAATAACTGCATTTGGTCGCCAATGGCCTGAAAAAATATTTTGTTCGAAATGACTCTATTTTGGTCTCCAAGTTTCTAAAAATACTTTTTTAGTCAAAATAACTGCATTTGGTCACCCAAGGTTGGAAAAAAAATTAGTCAAAATAGACAAAATAGTCAAAAAGACAAGATAACTGCATTTAGTCTCCAATGGCCTGAAAAAACATTTTTTTGGGCAAAATGGCTGTATTTTGGTCTCCAAGTGTCTAAAAAGCCTTTTTTAGTCAAAATAACTGCATTTGGTCAACAAAGGTATGACATTTTGTTTTGTCAAAATGACTGTATTTTTGTCTTTTTGAGTCTTAAAAAGCCGGTTTTAGACAAGATAACTGCATTTATGGTCTCCAATAGTCTGAACATTTTTTGCTCAAAATGACTGTATTTTTGTCTCCAAGTGTTTAAAAAGCCTTTTTTAGTCAATATAACTGCATTTGGTCACCAAAGGTATGACATTTTTTTGTCAAAATGACTGTATTTTTGCCTTTTAGAGTCTTAAAAAGCAGGTTTTAGACAAGATAACTGCATTTATGGTCTCCAATGGTCTGAACATTTTTTGCTCAAAATGACTGTATTTTGGTCTCCAAGTGTCTAAAAAGCCTTTTTTTTGTCAAAATAACTGCATTTGGTCACCAAAGGTTGGAAAAAAATTTTTAGTCAAAATTATTTTATTTTTGTCTTTAAGAATTTTAAAACGCCAGTTTTAGACAAGATAACTGCATTTGGTCTCCAATGGTCTGAATTTTTTTTCAAAATGACTGTATTTTGGTCTCCAAGTGTCTTAGAAGCCTTTTTTAGTCCAAATAACTGCATTTGATCACCAAAGGTTGGAAACAAATTTTTAGTCAAAATTATTTTATTTTTGTCTTTTAGAATTTTAAAAAGCCAGTTTTAGACAAGATAACTGCATTTGGTCTCCAATGGTCTGAATTTTTTTCAAAATGACTGTATTTTGGTCTCCAAGTGTCTTAAAAGCATTTTTTAGTCAAAATAACTGCATTTGGTCGCCAATGGCCTGAAAAAATATATTTTTTCGAAATAACTCTATTTTGGTCTCCAAGTTTCTAAAAAGACTTTTTTTAGTCAAAATAACTGCCTTTGGTCAATAGATTGTCTAAATTTTTTTGTCAAAATGACTCTATTTTGGTCTCCAAGTGTCTACAAAGCTATTTTTAGTCAAAATAACTGCATTTGGTCACCAAAGGTATGACATTTTTTTGTCAAAATGACTGTATTTTTGTCTTTTAGAGTCTTAAAAAGCAGGTTTTAGACTAGATAACTGCATTTGGTCTATAGATGGTCTGAATTTTTTGTCAAAATGACTCTATTTTGGTCTCCAAGTGTCTAAAAAGCCTTTTTTAGTCAAAATAACTGCATATGGTCACCAAAGGTCTGAAATTATTTTTTTAGTCAAAATAACTGTATTTTTGTCTTTTTGAGTCTTAAAAAGCCGGTTTTAGACAAGATAACTGCATTTATGGTCTCCAATGGTCTGAGCATTTTTTGCTCAAAATGACTGTATTTTGGTCTCCAAGTGTCTAAAAAGCCTTTTTTTTGTCAAAATAACTGCATTTGGTCATCAAAGGTCTGAACATTTTTTTTCAAAATGACTGTATTTTTGTCTTTTAGAGTCTTAAAAAGCCAGTTTTAGACAAGATAACTGCATTTTGTCTCCAATGGTCTGAATTTTTTTTCAAAATGACTGTATTTTGGTCTCCAAGTGTCTAAAAAGCACATTTTAGTCAAAATAACTGCATTTGGTCACCAAAGGTTGGAAAAAATTTTTTAGTCAAAATTATTTTATTTTTGTCCTTTAGAATTTTAAAAAGCCAGTTTTAGACAAGATAACTGCATTTTGTCTCCAATGGTCTGAATTTTTTTTCAAAATGACTGTATTTTGGTCTCCAAGTGTCTAAAAAGCACTTTTTAGTCAAAATAACTGCATTTGGTCACCAAAGGTTGGAAAATTTTTTTTAGTCAAAATTATTTTATTTTTGTCTTTTAGAATTTTAAAAAGCCAGTTTTAAGACAAGATAACTGCATTTGGTCTCCAATGGTCTGATTTTTTTCAAAATGACTGTATTTTGGTCTCCAAGTGTCTTAAAAGCATTTTTTAGTCAAAATAACTGCATTTGGTCCCCAAAGGTTGGAAAAAATTTTTAGTCAAAATTACTTTATTTTTGTCTTTTAGAGTCGTAAAAAGTCAGTTTTAGACAAGATAACTGCCTTGGGGATCTCCAATGGTCTGAATTTTTTTCAAAATGACTGTATTTTGGTCTCCAAGTGTCTTAAAAGCATCTTTAGTCAAAATAACTGCATTTGGTCACCAAAGGTCTGAAATAAATTTTTAGTCAAATTGACTGTATTTTTGTCTTTTAGAGTCTTAAAAGCCGGTTTTAGACAAGATACCTGCATTTGGTCGCCAATGGCCTGAAAAAATATTTTGTTCAAAATGACTCTATTTTGGTCTCCAAGTGTCTTAAAAGCATTTTTAGTCAAAATAACTGCATTTGGTCACCAAAGGTCTGAAATAAATTTTTAGTCAAAATGACTGTATTTTTGTCTTTTAGAGTCTTAAAAAGCCGGTTTTAGACAAGATAACTGCATTTAGTCTCCAATGGCCTGAAAAACGTTTTTTGGTCAAAATGGCGGTATTTTGGTCTGCATGTGTCTAAAAAGACTTTTTCATTCAAAATAACTGCATTTGGTCAATAGATTGTCTAAATGTTTTGTCAAAATGACTCTATTTTGGTCTCAAAGTGTCTAAAAAGTAATTTTTAGTCAAAATAACTGCATTTGGTCACCAAAGGTATGACATTTTTTTGTCAAAATGACTGTATTTTTGTCTTTTAGAGTCTTAAAAAGCAGGTTTTAGACAAGATAACTGCATTTAGTCTATAGATGGTCTTAATTTTTTGTCAAAATGACTCTATTTTGGTCTCCAAGTGTCTAAAAAGCCTTTTTTAGTCCAAATAACTGCATTTGGTCACCAAAGGTCTGAAATTAATTTTTAGTCAAAATAACTGTATTTTTGTCTTTTTAAGTCTTAAAAAGCCGGTTTTAGACAAGATAACTTCATTTATAATCTCCAATGGTCTGAACATTTTTTGCTCAAAATGACTGTATTTTTGTCTCCAAGTGTCTAAAAAGCCTTTTTTAGTCAAAATAACTGCATTTGGTCACCAAAGGTTGCAAAACATTTTTTAGTCAAAATCATTTTATTTTTGTCTTTTAGAATTTTAAAAAGCCAGTTTTAGACAAGATAACTGCATTTTGTCTCCAATGGTCTGAATTTTTTTTCAAAATGACTGTATTTGGTCTCCAAGTGTCTTAAAAGAATTTTTTAAGTCCAAATAACTGCATTTGGTCACCAAAGGTTGGAAAAAATTTTTTAGTCAAAATTATTTTATTTTTCTCTTTTAGAATTTTAAAAAGCCAGTTTTAGACAAGATAACTGTATTTGGTCTCCAATGGTCTGAATTTTTTTCAAAATGACTTTATTTTGGTCTCCAAGTGTCTTAAAAGCATTTTTTAGTCAAAATAACTGCATTTGGTCCCCAAAGGTTGGAAAAAATTTTTTAGTCAAAATTACTTTATTTTTGTCTTTTAGAGTCGTAAAAAGTCAGTTTTAGACAAGATAACTGCCTTGGGGATCTCCAATGGTCTGAATTTTTTTCAAAATGACTGTATTTTGGTCTCCAAGTGTCTTAAAAGCATCTTTAGTCAAAATAACTGCATTTGGTCACCAAAGGTCTGAAATAAATTTTTAGTCAAATTGACTGTATTTTTGTCTTTTAGAGTCTTAAAAGCCGGTTTTAGACAAGATACCTGCATTTGGTCGCCAATGGCCTGAAAAAAAATATTTTGTTCAAAATGACTCTATTTTGGTCTCCAAGTGTCTTAAAAGCATTTTTAGTCAAAATAACTGCATTTGGTCACCAAAGGTCTGAAATTAATTTTTAGTCAAAATAACTGTATTTTTGTCTTTTTAAGTCTTAAAAAGCCGGTTTTAGACAAGATAACTGCATTTATAATCTCCAATGGTCTGAACATTTTTTGCTCAAAATTACTGTATTTTTGTCTCCAAGTGTCTAAAAAGCCTTTTTTATTCAAAATAACTGCATTTGGTCAATAGATTGTCTAAATGTTTTGTCAAAATGACTCTATTTTGGTCTCAAAGTGTCTAAAAAGTAATTTTTAGTCAAAATAACTGCATTTGGTCACCAAAGGTATGACATTTTTTGTCAAAATGACTGTATTTTTGTCTTTTAGAGTCTTAAAAAGCAGGTTTTAGACAAGATAACTGCATTTAGTCTATAGATGGTCTTAATTTTTTGTCAAAATGACTCTATTTTGGTCTCCAAGTGTCTAAAAAGCCTTTTTTAGTCCAAATAACTGCATTTGGTCACCAAAGGTCTGAAATTAATTTTTAGTCAAAATAACTGTATTTTTGTCTTTTTAAGTCTTAAAAAGCCGGTTTTAGACAAGATAACTGCATTTATAATCTCCAATGGTCTGAACATTTTTTGCTCAAAATGACTGTATTTTTGTCTCCAAGTGTCTAAAAAGCCTTTTTTAGTCAAAATAACTGCATTTGGTCACCAAAGGTTGCAAAACATTTTTTAGTCAAAATCATTTTATTTTTGTCTTTTAGAATTTTAAAAAGCCAGTTTTAGACAAGATAACTGCATTTTGTCTCCAATGGTCTGAATTTTTTTTCAAAATGACTGTATTTTGGTCTCCAAGTGTCTAAAAAGCACTTTTTAGTCAAAATAACTGCATTTGGTCACCAAAGGTTGGAAAATTTTTTTTAGTCAAAATTATTTTATTTTTGTCTTTTAGAATTTTAAAAAGCCAGTTTTAAGACAAGATAACTGCATTTGGTCTCCAATGGTCTGATTTTTTTTCAAAATGACTGTATTTTGGTCTCCAAGTGTCTTAAAAGCATTTTTTAGTCAAAATAACTGCATTTGGTCCCCAAAGGTTGGAAAAATTTTTTTAGTCAAAATTACTTTATTTTTGTCTTTTAGAGTCGTAAAAAGTCAGTTTTAGACAAGATAACTGCCTTGGGGATCTCCAATGGTCTGAATTTTTTTCAAAATGACTGTATTTTGGTCTCCAAGTGTCTTAAAAGCATCTTTAGTCAAAATAACTGCATTTGGTCACCAAAGGTCTGAAATAAATTTTTAGTCAAATTGACTGTATTTTTGTCTTTTAGAGTCTTAAAAGCCGGTTTTAGACAAGATACCTGCATTTGGTCGCCAATGGCCTGAAAAAATATTTTGTTCAAAATGACTCTATTTTGGTCTCCAAGTGTCTTAAAAGCATTTTTAGTCAAAATAACTGCATTTGGTCACCAAAGGTCTGAAATAAATTTTTAGTCAAAATGACTGTATTTTTGTCTTTTAGAGTCTTAAAAAGCCGGTTTTAGACAAGATAACTGCATTTAGTCTCCAATGGCCTGAAAAACGTTTTTTGGTCAAAATGGCGGTATTTTGGTCTGCATGTGTCTAAAAAGACTTTTTCATTCAAAATAACTGCATTTGGTCAATAGATTGTCTAAATGTTTTGTCAAAATGACTCTATTTTGGTCTCAAAGTGTCTAAAAAGTAATTCTTAGTCAAAATAACTGCATTTGGTCACCAAAAGAAAGACATTTTTTGGTCAAAATGACTGTATTTTTGTCTTTTAGAGTCTTAAAAAGCAGGTTTTAGACAAGATAACTGCATTTAGTCTATAGATGGTCTGAATTTTTTGTCAAAATGACTCTATTTTGGTCTCCAAGTGTCTAAAAAGCCTTTTTTAGTCCAAATAACTGCATTTGGTCACCAAAGGTCTGAAATTAATTTTTAGTCAAAATAACTGTATTTTTGTCTTTTTTAGTCTTAAAAAGCCGGATTTAGACAAGATAACTGCATTAATGGTCTCCAATGGTCTGAGCATTTTTTGCTCAAAATGACTTTATTTTGGTCTCCAAGTGTCTAAAAAGCCTTTTTTAGTCAAAATAACTGCATTTGGTCACCAAAGGTTGGAAACATTTTTTTAGTCAAAATGATTTTATTTTTGTCTTTTAGAGTCTTAAAAAGCCAGTTTTAGACAAGATAACTGCATTTGGTCTCCAATGGTCTGATTCTTTTTTCAAAATGACTGTATTTTGGTCTCCAAGTGTCTTAAAAGCATTTTTTAGTCAAAATAACTGCATTTGGTCACCAAAGGTATGACATTTTTTTGTCAAAATGACTATTTTTGTCAAGTGTCTAAAAAGCCTTTTTTAGTCAAAATAACTGCATTTGGTCACCAAAGGTTGGAAAAAAATTTTTAGTCAAAATTATTTTATTTTTGTCTTTTAGAATTTTAAAAAGCCAGTTTTAGACAAGATAACTGCATTTAGTCTATAGATGGTCTTAATTTTTTGTCAAAATGACTCTATTTTGGTCTCCAAGTGTCTAAAAAGCCTTTTTTAGTCCAAATAACTGCATTTGGTCACCAAAGGTCTGAAATTAATTTTTAGTCAAAATAACTGTATTTTTGTCTTTTTAAGTCTTAAAAAGCCGGTTTTAGACAAGATAACTTCATTTATAATCTCCAATGGTCTGAACATTTTTTGCTCAAAATGACTGTATTTTTGTCTCCAAGTGTCTAAAAAGCCTTTTTTAGTCAAAATAACTGCATTTGGTCACCAAAGGTTGCAAAACATTTTTTAGTCAAAATCATTTTATTTTTGTCTTTTAGAATTTTAAAAAGCCAGTTTTAGACAAGATAACTGCATTTTGTCTCCAATGGTCTGAATTTTTTTTCAAAATGACTGTATTTGGTCTCCAAGTGTCTTAAAAGAATTTTTTAAGTCCAAATAACTGCATTTGGTCACCAAAGGTTGGAAAAAATTTTTTAGTCAAAATTATTTTATTTTTCTCTTTTAGAATTTTAAAAAGCCAGTTTTAGACAAGATAACTGTATTTGGTCTCCAATGGTCTGAATTTTTTTCAAAATGACTTTATTTTGGTCTCCAAGTGTCTTAAAAGCATTTTTTAGTCAAAATAACTGCATTTGGTCCCCAAAGGTTGGAAAAAATTTTTTAGTCAAAATTACTTTATTTTTGTCTTTTAGAGTCGTAAAAAGTCAGTTTTAGACAAGATAACTGCCTTGGGGATCTCCAATGGTCTGAATTTTTTTCAAAATGACTGTATTTTGGTCTCCAAGTGTCTTAAAAGCATCTTTAGTCAAAATAACTGCATTTGGTCACCAAAGGTCTGAAATAAATTTTTAGTCAAATTGACTGTATTTTTGTCTTTTAGAGTCTTAAAAGCCGGTTTTAGACAAGATACCTGCATTTGGTCGCCAATGGCCTGAAAAAATATTTTGTTCAAAATGACTCTATTTTGGTCTCCAAGTGTCTTAAAAGCATTTTTAGTCAAAATAACTGCATTTGGTCACCAAAGGTCTGAAATTAATTTTTAGTCAAAATAACTGTATTTTTGTCTTTTTAAGTCTTAAAAAGCCGGTTTTAGACAAGATAACTGCATTTATAATCTCCAATGGTCTGAACATTTTTTGCTCAAAATTACTGTATTTTTGTCTCCAAGTGTCTAAAAAGCCTTTTTTATTCAAAATAACTGCATTTGGTCAATAGATTGTCTAAATGTTTTGTCAAAATGACTCTATTTTGGTCTCAAAGTGTCTAAAAAGTAATTTTTAGTCAAAATTACTGCATTTGGTCACAAAAGGTATGACATTTTTTGTCAAAATGACTGTATTTTTGTCTTTTAGAGTCTTAAAAAGCAGGTTTTAGACAAGATAACTGCATTTAGTCTATAGATGGTCTTAATTTTTTGTCAAAATGACTCTATTTTGGTCTCCAAGTGTCTAAAAAGCCTTTTTTAGTCCAAATAACTGCATTTGGTCACCAAAGGTCTGAAATTAATTTTTAGTCAAAATAACTGTATTTTTGTCTTTTTAAGTCTTAAAAAGCTGGTTTTAGACAAGATAACTGCATTTATAATCTCCAATGGTCTGAACATTTTTTGCTCAAAATGACTGTATTTTTGTCTCCAAGTGTCTAAAAAGCCTTTTTTAGTCAAAATAACTGCATTTGGTCACCAAAGGTTGCAAAACATTTTTTAGTCAAAATCATTTTATTTTTGTCTTTTAGAATTTTAAAAAGCCAGTTTTAGACAAGATAACTGCATTTTGTCTCCAATGGTCTGAATTTTTTTTCAAAATGACTGTATTTTGGTCTCCAAGTGTCTAAAAAGCACATTTTAGTCAAAATAACTGCATTTGGTCACCAAAGGTTGGAAAAAATTTTTTAGTCAAAATTATTTTATTTTTGTCCTTTAGAATTTTAAAAAGCCAGTTTTAGACAAGATAACTGCATTTTGTCTCCAATGGTCTGAATTTTTTTTCAAAATGACTGTATTTTGGTCTCCAAGTGTCTAAAAAGCACTTTTTAGTCAAAATAACTGCATTTGGTCACCAAAGGTTGGAAAATTTTTTTTAGTCAAAATTATTTTATTTTTGTCTTTTAGAATTTTAAAAAGCCAGTTTTAAGACAAGATAACTGCATTTGGTCTCCAATGGTCTGATTTTTTTTCAAAATGACTGTATTTTGGTCTCCAAGTGTCTTAAAAGCATTTTTTAGTCAAAATAACTGCATTTGGTCCCCAAAGGTTGGAAAAAATTTTTTAGTCAAAATTACTTTATTTTTGTCTTTTAGAGTCGTAAAAAGTCAGTTTTAGACAAGATAACTGCCTTGGGGATCTCCAATGGTCTGAATTTTTTTCAAAATGACTGTATTTTGGTCTCCAAGTGTCTTAAAAGCATCTTTAGTCAAAATAACTGCATTTGGTCACCAAAGGTCTGAAATAAATTTTTAGTCAAATTGACTGTATTTTTGTCTTTTAGAGTCTTAAAAGCCGGTTTTAGACAAGATACCTGCATTTGGTCGCCAATGGCCTGAAAAAATATTTTGTTCAAAATGACTCTATTTTGGTCTCCAAGTGTCTTAAAAGCATTTTTAGTCAAAATAACTGCATTTGGTCACCAAAGGTCTGAAATAAATTTTTAGTCAAAATGACTGTATTTTTGTCTTTTAGAGTCTTAAAAAGCCGGTTTTAGACAAGATAACTGCATTTAGTCTCCAATGGCCTGAAAAACGTTTTTTGGTCAAAATGGCGGTATTTTGGTCTGCATGTGTCTAAAAAGACTTTTTCATTCAAAATAACTGCATTTGGTCAATAGATTGTCTAAATGTTTTGTCAAAATGACTCTATTTTGGTCTCAAAGTGTCTAAAAAGTAATTCTTAGTCAAAATAACTGCATTTGGTCACCAAAAGAAAGACATTTTTTGGTCAAAATGACTGTATTTTTGTCTTTTAGAGTCTTAAAAAGCAGGTTTTAGACAAGATAACTGCATTTAGTCTATAGATGGTCTGAATTTTTTGTCAAAATGACTCTATTTTGGTCTCCAAGTGTCTAAAAAGCCTTTTTTAGTCCAAATAACTGCATTTGGTCACCAAAGGTCTGAAATTAATTTTTAGTCAAAATAACTGTATTTTTGTCTTTTTTAGTCTTAAAAAGCCGGATTTAGACAAGATAACTGCATTAATGGTCTCCAATGGTCTGAGCATTTTTTGCTCAAAATGACTTTATTTTGGTCTCCAAGTGTCTAAAAAGCCTTTTTTAGTCAAAATAACTGCATTTGGTCACCAAAGGTTGGAAACATTTTTTTAGTCAAAATGATTTTATTTTTGTCTTTTAGAGTCTTAAAAAGCCAGTTTTAGACAAGATAACTGCATTTGGTCTCCAATGGTCTGATTCTTTTTTCAAAATGACTGTATTTTGGTCTCCAAGTGTCTTAAAAGCATTTTTTAGTCAAAATAACTGCATTTGGTCACCAAAGGTATGACATTTTTTTGTCAAAATGACTATTTTTGTCAAGTGTCTAAAAAGCCTTTTTTAGTCAAAATAACTGCATTTGGTCACCAAAGGTTGGAAAAAATTTTTTAGTCAAAATTATTTTATTTTTGTCTTTTAGAATTTTAAAAAGCCAGTTTTAGACAAGATAACTGCATTTAGTCTATAGATGGTCTTAATTTTTTGTCAAAATGACTCTATTTTGGTCTCCAAGTGTCTAAAAAGCCTTTTTTAGTCCAAATAACTGCATTTGGTCACCAAAGGTCTGAAATTAATTTTTAGTCAAAATAACTGTATTTTTGTCTTTTTAAGTCTTAAAAAGCCGGTTTTAGACAAGATAACTTCATTTATAATCTCCAATGGTCTGAACATTTTTTGCTCAAAATGACTGTATTTTTGTCTCCAAGTGTCTAAAAAGCCTTTTTTAGTCAAAATAACTGCATTTGGTCACCAAAGGTTGCAAAACATTTTTTAGTCAAAATCATTTTATTTTTGTCTTTTAGAATTTTAAAAAGCCAGTTTTAGAGAAGATAACTGCATTTGGTCTCCAATGGTCTGAATTTTTTTTCAAAATGACTGTATTTGGTCTCCAAGTGTCTTAAAAGAATTTTTTAAGTCCAAATAACTGCATTTGGTCACCAAAGGTTGGAAAAAATTTTTTAGTCAAAATTATTTTATTTTTCTCTTTTAGAATTTTAAAAAGCCAGTTTTAGACAAGATAACTGTATTTGGTCTCCAATGGTCTGAATTTTTTTCAAAATGACTTTATTTTGGTCTCCAAGTGTCTTAAAAGCATTTTTTAGTCAAAATAACTGCATTTGGTCCCCAAAGGTTGGAAAAAATTTTTTAGTCAAAATTACTTTATTTTTGTCTTTTAGAGTCGTAAAAAGTCAGTTTTAGACAAGATAACTGCCTTGGGGATCTCCAATGGTCTGAATTTTTTTCAAAATGACTGTATTTTGGTCTCCAAGTGTCTTAAAAGCATCTTTAGTCAAAATAACTGCATTTGGTCACCAAAGGTCTGAAATAAATTTTTAGTCAAATTGACTGTATTTTTGTCTTTTAGAGTCTTAAAAGCCGGTTTTAGACAAGATACCTGCATTTGGTCGCCAATGGCCTGAAAAAATATTTTGTTCAAAATGACTCTATTTTGGTCTCCAAGTGTCTTAAAAGCATTTTTAGTCAAAATAACTGCATTTGGTCACCAAAGGTCTGAAATTAATTTTTAGTCAAAATAACTGTATTTTTGTCTTTTTAAGTCTTAAAAAGCCGGTTTTAGACAAGATAACTGCATTTATAATCTCCAATGGTCTGAACATTTTTTGCTCAAAATTACTGTATTTTTGTCTCCAAGTGTCTAAAAAGCCTTTTTTATTCAAAATAACTGCATTTGGTCAATAGATTGTCTAAATGTTTTGTCAAAATGACTCTATTTTGGTCTCAAAGTGTCTAAAAAGTAATTTTTAGTCAAAATTACTGCATTTGGTCACAAAAGGTATGACATTTTTTGTCAAAATGACTGTATTTTTGTCTTTTAGAGTCTTAAAAAGCAGGTTTTAGACAAGATAACTGCATTTAGTCTATAGATGGTCTTAATTTTTTGTCAAAATGACTCTATTTTGGTCTCCAAGTGTCTAAAAAGCCTTTTTTAGTCCAAATAACTGCATTTGGTCACCAAAGGTCTGAAATTAATTTTTAGTCAAAATAACTGTATTTTTGTCTTTTTAAGTCTTAAAAAGCCGGTTTTAGACAAGATAACTGCATTAATGGTCTCCAATGGTCTGAGCATTTTTTGCTCAAAATGACTTTATTTTGGTCTCCAAGTGTCTAAAAAGCCTTTTTTAGTCAAAATAACTGCATTTGGTCACCAAAGGTTGCAAAACATTTTTTAGTCAAAATCATTTTATTTTTGTCTTTTAGAATTTTAAAAAGCCAGTTTTAGACAAGATAACTGCATTTTGTCTCCAATGGTCTGAATTTTTTTTCAAAATGACTGTATTTTGGTCTCCAAGTGTCTAAAAAGCACATTTTAGTCAAAATAACTGCATTTGGTCACCAAAGGTTGGAAAAATTTTTTTAGTCAAAATTATTTTATTTTTGTCCTTTAGAATTTTAAAAAGCCAGTTTTAGACAAGATAACTGCATTTTGTCTCCAATGGTCTGAATTTTTTTTCAAAATGACTGTATTTTGGTCTCCAAGTGTCTAAAAAGCACTTTTTAGTCAAAATAACTGCATTTGGTCACCAAAGGTTGGAAAATTTTTTTTAGTCAAAATTATTTTATTTTTGTCTTTTAGAATTTTAAAAAGCCAGTTTTAAGACAAGATAACTGCATTTGGTCTCCAATGGTCTGATTTTTTTCAAAATGACTGTATTTTGGTCTCCAAGTGTCTTAAAAGCATTTTTTAGTCAAAATAACTGCATTTGGTCCCCAAAGGTTGGAAAAATTTTTTTAGTCAAAATTACTTTATTTTTGTCTTTTAGAGTCGTAAAAAGTCAGTTTTAGACAAGATAACTGCCTTGGGGATCTCCAATGGTCTGAATTTTTTTCAAAATGACTGTATTTTGGTCTCCAAGTGTCTTAAAAGCATCTTTAGTCAAAATAACTGCATTTGGTCACCAAAGGTCTGAAATAAATTTTTAGTCAAATTGACTGTATTTTTGTCTTTTAGAGTCTTAAAAGCCGGTTTTAGACAAGATACCTGCATTTGGTCGCCAATGGCCTGAAAAAATATTTTGTTCAAAATGACTCTATTTTGGTCTCCAAGTGTCTTAAAAGCATTTTTAGTCAAAATAACTGCATTTGGTCACCAAAGGTCTGAAATAAATTTTTAGTCAAAATGACTGTATTTTTGTCTTTTAGAGTCTTAAAAAGCCGGTTTTAGACAAGATAACTGCATTTAGTCTCCAATGGCCTGAAAAACGTTTTTTGGTCAAAATGGCGGTATTTTGGTCTGCATGTGTCTAAAAAGACTTTTTCATTCAAAATAACTGCATTTGGTCAATAGATTGTCTAAATGTTTTGTCAAAATGACTCTATTTTGGTCTCAAAGTGTCTAAAAAGTAATTTTTAGTCAAAATAACTGCATTTGGTCACCAAAAGAAAGACATTTTTTGGTCAAAATGACTGTATTTTTGTCTTTTAGAGTCTTAAAAAGCAGGTTTTAGACAAGATAACTGCATTTAGTCTATAGATGGTCTGAATTTTTTGTCAAAATGACTCTATTTTGGTCTCCAAGTGTCTAAAAAGCCTTTTTTAGTCCAAATAACTGCATTTGGTCACCAAAGGTCTGAAATTAATTTTTAGTCAAAATAACTGTATTTTTGTCTTTTTTAGTCTTAAAAAGCCGGATTTAGACAAGATAACTGCATTAATGGTCTCCAATGGTCTGAGCATTTTTTGCTCAAAATGACTTTATTTTGGTCTCCAAGTGTCTAAAAAGCCTTTTTTAGTCAAAATAACTGCATTTGGTCACCAAAGGTTGGAAACATTTTTTTAGTCAAAATGATTTTATTTTTGTCTTTTAGAGTCTTAAAAAGCCAGTTTTAGACAAGATAACTGCATTTGGTCTCCAATGGTCTGATTCTTTTTTCAAAATGACTGTATTTTGGTCTCCAAGTGTCTTAAAAGCATTTTTTAGTCAAAATAACTGCATTTGGTCACCAAAGGTATGACATTTTTTTGTCAAAATGACTATTTTTGTCAAGTGTCTAAAAAGCCTTTTTTAGTCAAAATAACTGCATTTGGTCACCAAAGGTTGGAAAAAAATTTTTAGTCAAAATTATTTTATTTTTGTCTTTTAGAATTTTAAAAAGCCAGTTTTAGACAAGATAACTGCATTTAGTCTATAGATGGTCTTAATTTTTTGTCAAAATGACTCTATTTTGGTCTCCAAGTGTCTAAAAAGCCTTTTTTAGTCCAAATAACTGCATTTGGTCACCAAAGGTCTGAAATTAATTTTTAGTCAAAATAACTGTATTTTTGTCTTTTTAAGTCTTAAAAAGCCGGTTTTAGACAAGATAACTTCATTTATAATCTCCAATGGTCTGAACATTTTTTGCTCAAAATGACTGTATTTTTGTCTCCAAGTGTCTAAAAAGCCTTTTTTAGTCAAAATAACTGCATTTGGTCACCAAAGGTTGCAAAACATTTTTTAGTCAAAATCATTTTATTTTTGTCTTTTAGAATTTTAAAAAGCCAGTTTTAGACAAGATAACTGCATTTTGTCTCCAATGGTCTGAATTTTTTTTCAAAATGACTGTATTTGGTCTCCAAGTGTCTTAAAAGAATTTTTTAAGTCCAAATAACTGCATTTGGTCACCAAAGGTTGGAAAAAATTTTTTAGTCAAAATTATTTTATTTTTCTCTTTTAGAATTTTAAAAAGCCAGTTTTAGACAAGATAACTGTATTTGGTCTCCAATGGTCTGAATTTTTTTCAAAATGACTTTATTTTGGTCTCCAAGTGTCTTAAAAGCATTTTTTAGTCAAAATAACTGCATTTGGTCCCCAAAGGTTGGAAAAAATTTTTTAGTCAAAATTACTTTATTTTTGTCTTTTAGAGTCGTAAAAAGTCAGTTTTAGACAAGATAACTGCCTTGGGGATCTCCAATGGTCTGAATTTTTTTCAAAATGACTGTATTTTGGTCTCCAAGTGTCTTAAAAGCATCTTTAGTCAAAATAACTGCATTTGGTCACCAAAGGTCTGAAATAAATTTTTAGTCAAATTGACTGTATTTTTGTCTTTTAGAGTCTTAAAAGCCGGTTTTAGACAAGATACCTGCATTTGGTCGCCAATGGCCTGAAAAAATATTTTGTTCAAAATGACTCTATTTTGGTCTCCAAGTGTCTTAAAAGCATTTTTAGTCAAAATAACTGCATTTGGTCACCAAAGGTCTGAAATTAATTTTTAGTCAAAATAACTGTATTTTTGTCTTTTTAAGTCTTAAAAAGCCGGTTTTAGACAAGATAACTGCATTTATAATCTCCAATGGTCTGAACATTTTTTGCTCAAAATTACTGTATTTTTGTCTCCAAGTGTCTAAAAAGCCTTTTTTATTCAAAATAACTGCATTTGGTCAATAGATTGTCTAAATGTTTTGTCAAAATGACTCTATTTTGGTCTCAAAGTGTCTAAAAAGTAATTTTTAGTCAAAATTACTGCATTTGGTCACAAAAGGTATGACATTTTTTGTCAAAATGACTGTATTTTTGTCTTTTAGAGTCTTAAAAAGCAGGTTTTAGACAAGATAACTGCATTTAGTCTATAGATGGTCTTAATTTTTTGTCAAAATGACTCTATTTTGGTCTCCAAGTGTCTAAAAAGCCTTTTTTAGTCCAAATAACTGCATTTGGTCACCAAAGGTCTGAAATTAATTTTTAGTCAAAATAACTGTATTTTTGTCTTTTTAAGTCTTAAAAAGCCGGTTTTAGACAAGATAACTGCATTTATAATCTCCAATGGTCTGAACATTTTTTGCTCAAAATGACTGTATTTTTGTCTCCAAGTGTCTAAAAAGCCTTTTTTAGTCAAAATAACTGCATTTGGTCACCAAAGGTTGCAAAACATTTTTTAGTCAAAATCATTTTATTTTTGTCTTTTAGAATTTTAAAAAGCCAGTTTTAGACAAGATAACTGCATTTTGTCTCCAATGGTCTGAATTTTTTTTCAAAATGACTGTATTTTGGTCTCCAAGTGTCTAAAAAGCACATTTTAGTCAAAATAACTGCATTTGGTCACCAAAGGTTGGAAAAATTTTTTTAGTCAAAATTATTTTATTTTTGTCCTTTAGAATTTTAAAAAGCCAGTTTTAGACAAGATAACTGCATTTTGTCTCCAATGGTCTGAATTTTTTTTCAAAATGACTGTATTTTGGTCTCCAAGTGTCTAAAAAGCACTTTTTAGTCAAAATAACTGCATTTGGTCACCAAAGGTTGGAAAATTTTTTTTAGTCAAAATTATTTTATTTTTGTCTTTTAGAATTTTAAAAAGCCAGTTTTAAGACAAGATAACTGCATTTGGTCTCCAATGGTCTGATTTTTTTTCAAAATGACTGTATTTTGGTCTCCAAGTGTCTTAAAAGCATTTTTTAGTCAAAATAACTGCATTTGGTCCCCAAAGGTTGGAAAAATTTTTTTAGTCAAAATTACTTTATTTTTGTCTTTTAGAGTCGTAAAAAGTCAGTTTTAGACAAGATAACTGCCTTGGGGATCTCCAATGGTCTGAATTTTTTTCAAAATGACTGTATTTTGGTCTCCAATTGTCTTAAAAGCATCTTTAGTCAAAATAACTGCATTTGGTCACCAAAGGTCTGAAATAAATTTTTAGTCAAATTGACTGTATTTTTGTCTTTTAGAGTCTTAAAAGCCGGTTTTAGACAAGATACCTGCATTTGGTCGCCAATGGCCTGAAAAAATATTTTGTTCAAAATGACTCTATTTTGGTCTCCAAGTGTCTTAAAAGCATTTTTAGTCAAAATAACTGCATTTGGTCACCAAAGGTCTGAAATAAGTTTTTAGTCAAAATGACTGTATTTTTGTCTTTTAGAGTCTTAAAAAGCCGGTTTTAGACAAGATAACTGCATTTAGTCTCCAATGGCCTGAAAAACGTTTTTTGGTCAAAATGGCGGTATTTTGGTCTGCATGTGTCTAAAAAGACTTTTTCATTCAAAATAACTGCATTTGGTCAATAGATTGTCTAAATGTTTTGTCAAAATGACTCTATTTTGGTCTCAAAGTGTCTAAAAAGTAATTTTTAGTCAAAATAACTGCATTTGGTCACCAAAAGAAAGACATTTTTTGGTCAAAATGACTGTATTTTTGTCTTTTAGAGTCTTAAAAAGCAGGTTTTAGACAAGATAACTGCATTTAGTCTATAGATGGTCTGAATTTTTTGTCAAAATGACTCTATTTTGGTCTCCAAGTGTCTAAAAAGCCTTCTTTAGTCCAAATAACTGCATTTGGTCACCAAAGGTCTGAAATTAATTTTTAGTCAAAATAACTGTATTTTTGTCTTTTTTAGTCTTAAAAAGCCGGATTTAGACAAGATAACTGCATTAATGGTCTCCAATGGTCTGAGCATTTTTTGCTCAAAATGACTTTATTTTGGTCTCCAAGTGTCTAAAAAGCCTTTTTTAGTCAAAATAACTGCATTTGGTCACCAAAGGTTGGAAACATTTTTTTAGTCAAAATGATTTTATTTTTGTCTTTTAGAGTCTTAAAAAGCCAGTTTTAGACAAGATAACTGCATTTGGTCTCCAATGGTCTGATTCTTTTTTCAAAATGACTGTATTTTGGTCTCCAAGTGTCTTAAAAGCATTTTTTAGTCAAAATAACTGCATTTGGTCACCAAAGGTATGACATTTTTTTGTCAAAATGACTATTTTTGTCAAGTGTCTAAAAAGCCTTTTTTAGTCAAAATAACTGCATTTGGTCACCAAAGGTTGGAAAAAATTTTTTAGTCAAAATTATTTTATTTTTGTCTTTTAGAATTTTAAAAAGCCAGTTTTAGACAAGATAACTGTATTTGGTCTCCAATGGTCTGAATTTTTTTCAAAATGACTGTATTTTGGTCTCCAAGTGTCTTAAAAGCATTTTTTAGTCAAAATAACTGCATTTGGTCACCAAAGGTATGACATTTTTTTGTCAAAATGACTATTTTTGTCAAGTGTCTAAAAAGCCTTTTTTAGTCAAAATAACTGCATTTGGTCACCAAAGGTTGGAAAAAAATTTTTAGTCAAAATTATTTTATTTTTGTCTTTTAGAGTCGTAAAAAGTCAGTTTTAGACAAGATAACTGCCTTGGGGATCTCCAATGGTCTGAATTTTTTTTCAAAATGACTGTATTTTGGTCTCCAAGTGTCTTAAAAGCATCTTTAGTCAAAATAACTGCATTTGGTCACCAAAGGTCTGAAATAAAGTTTTAGTCAAATTGACTGTATTTTTGTCTTTTAGAGTCTTAAAAAGCCGGTTTTAGACAAGATACCTGCATTTGGTCGCCAATGGCCTGAAAAACGTTTTTTGGTCAAAATGGCGGTATTTTGGTCTGCATGTGTCTAAAAAGACTTTTTTATTCAAAATAACTGCATTTGGTCAATAGATTGTCTAAATGTTTTGTCAAAATGACTCTATTTTGGTCTCAAAGTGTCTAAAAAGTAATTTTTAGTCAAAATCACTGCATTTGGTCACCAAAGGTATGACATTTTTTGTCAAAATGACTGTATTTTTGTCTTTTAGAGTCTTAAAAAGCAGGTTTTAGACAAGATAACTGCATTTAGTCTATAGATGGTCTTAATTTTTTGTCAAAATGACTCTATTTTGGTCTCCAAGTGTCTAAAAAGCCTTTTTTAGTCCAAATAACTGCATTTGGTCACCAAAGGTCTGAAATTAATTTTTAGTCAAAATAACTGTATTTTTGTCTTTTTAAGTCTTAAAAAGCCGGTTTTAGACAAGATAACTGCATTTATAATCTCCAATGGTCTGAACATTTTTTGCTCAAAATGACTGTATTTTTGTCTCCAAGTGTCTAAAAAGCCTTTTTTAGTCAAAATAACTGCATTTGGTCACCAAAGGTTGCAAAACATTTTTTAGTCAAAATCATTTTATTTTTGTCTTTTAGAATTTTAAAAAGCCAGTTTTAGACAAGATAACTGCATTTTGTCTCCAATGGTCTGAATTTTTTTTCAAAATGACTGTATTTGGTCTCCAAGTGTCTTAAAAGAATTTTTTAAGTCCAAATAACTGCATTTGGTCACCAAAGGTTGGAAAAAAATTTTTAGTCAAAATTATTTTATTTTTCTCTTTTAGAATTTTAAAAAGCCAGTTTTAGACAAGATAACTGTATTTGGTCTCCAATGGTCTGAATTTTTTTCAAAATGACTTTATTTTGGTCTCCAAGTGTCTTAAAAGCATTTTTTAGTCAAAATAACTGCATTTGGTCCCCAAAGGTTGGAAAAATTTTTTTAGTCAAAATTACTTTATTTTTGTCTTTTAGAGTCGTAAAAAGTCAGTTTTAGACAAGATAACTGCCTTGGGGATCTCCAATGGTCTGAATTTTTTTCAAAATGACTGTATTTTGGTCTCCAAGTGTCTTAAAAGCATCTTTAGTCAAAATAACTGCATTTGGTCACCAAAGGTCTGAAATAAATTTTTAGTCAAATTGACTGTATTTTTGTCTTTTAGAGTCTTAAAAGCCGGTTTTAGACAAGATACCTGCATTTGGTCGCCAATGGCCTGAAAAAATATTTTGTTCAAAATGACTCTATTTTGGTCTCCAAGTGTCTTAAAAGCTTTTTTAGTCAAAATAACTGCATTTGGTCACCAAAGGTCTGAAATTAATTTTTAGTCAAAATAACTGTATTTTTGTCTTTTTAAGTCTTAAAAAGCCGGTTTTAGACAAGATAACTGCATTTATAATCTCCAATGGTCTGAACATTTTTTGCTCAAAATGACTGTATTTTTGTCTCCAAGTGTCTAAAAAGCCTTTTTTATTCAAAATAACTGCATTTGGTCAATAGATTGTCTAAATGTTTTGTCAAAATGACTCTATTTTGGTCTCAAAGTGTCTAAAAAGTAATTTTTAGTCAAAATAACTGCATTTGGTCACCAAAGGTATGACATTTTTTGTCAAAATGACTGTATTTTTGTCTTTTAGAGTCTTAAAAAGCAGGTTTTAGACAAGATAACTGCATTTAGTCTATAGATGGTCTTAATTTTTTGTCAAAATGACTCTATTTTGGTCTCCAAGTGTCTAAAAAGCCTTTTTTAGTCAAAATAACTGCATTTGGTCACCAAAGGTATGACATTTTTTGTCAAAATGACTGTATTTTTGTCTTTTAGAGTCTTAAAAAGCCAGTTTTAGACAAGATAACTGCATTTGGTCTCCAATGGTCTGATTCTTTTTTCAAAATGACTGTATTTTGGTCTCCAAGTGTCTTAAAAGCATTTTTTTAGTCAAAATAACTGCATTTGGTCACCAAAGGTATGATATTTTTTTGTCAAAATGACTATTTTTGTCAAGTGTCTAAAAAGCCTTTTTTAGTCAAAATAACTGCATTTGGTCTCCAATGGTCTGAATTTTATTTCAAAATGACTATCTTGGTCTCCAAGTGTCTTATAAGCCTTTTTTAGTCAAAATAACTGCATTTGGTCTCCAATGGTCTGAATTTTATTTCAAAATGACTATCTTGGTCTCCAAGTGTCTTATAAGCCTTTTTTAGTCCAAATAACTGCATTTGGTCACCAAAGGTTGGAAAAATTTTTTTAGTCAAAATTATTTTATTTTTGTCTTTTAGAATTTTAAAAAGCCAGTTTTAGACAAGATAACTGCATTTGGTCTATAGATGGTCTGAATTTTTTTGTCAAAATGACTCTATTTTGGTCTCCAAGTGTCTAAAAAGCCTTTTTTAGTCAAAATAACTGCATTTGGTCACCAAAGGTCTGAAATTAATTTTAAGTCAAAATAACTGTATTTTTGTCTTTTTGAGTCTTAAAAAGCCGGTTTTAGACAAGATAACTGCATTTATGGTCTACAATGGTCTGAGCATTTTTTGCTCAAAATGACTTTATTTTGGTCTCCAAGTGTCTAAAAAGCCTTTTTTTGTCAAAATAACTGCATTTGGTCACCAAAGGTCTGAACATTTTTTTCAAAATGACTGTATTTTTGTCTTTGAGAGTCTTAAAAAGACGGTTTTAGACCAGATAACTACATTTGGTCTCCAATGGCCTGAATTTTTTTTTCAAAATTACTCTATTTTGGTTATCAAGAGTCTAAAAAGCCTTCTTTAGTCAAAATAACTGCATTTGGTCACCAAAGGTTGGAAAAAATTTTTAGTCAAAATTACATTATTTTTGTCTTTTAGAGTCGTAAAAAGTCAGTTTTAGACAAGATAACTGCCTTGGGAATCTCCAATAGTCTGAATTTTTTTTCAAAATGACTGTATTTTGGTCTCCAAGTGTCTTAAAAGCATTTTTTAGTCAAATTAACTGCATTTGGTAACCAAAGGTCTGAAATAAATTTTTAGTGAAAATAACTGTATTTTTGTCTTTTAGAGTCTTAAAAAGCCGGTTTTAGACAAGATAACTGCATTTGGTCGCCAATGGCCTGAAAAAAATATTTTGTTCAAAATGACTCTATTTTGGTCTCCAAGTTTCTAAAAAGCCTTTTTTAGTCAAAATAACTGCATTTGGTCACCCAAGGTTGGAAAAAAATCAGTCAAAATAGACAAAATAGTCAAAAAGACAAGATAACTGCATTTAGTCTCCAATGGCCTGAAAAAACATTTTTTGGGCAAAATGGCTGTATTTTGGTCTCCAAGTGTCTAAAAAGCCTTTTTTAGTCAAAATAACTGCATTTGGTCAGCAAAGGTATGAGATTTTTTTTGTCAAAATGACTGTATTTTTGTCTTTTTGAGTCTTAAAAAGCCGGTTTTAGACAAGATAACTGCATTTATGGTCTCCAATAGTCTGAACATTTTTTGCTCAAAATGACTGTATTTTTGTCTCCTAGTGTTTAAAAAGCCTTTTTTAGTCAATATAACTGCATTTGGTCACCAAAGGTATGACATTTTTTTGTCAAAATGACTGTATTTTTGTCTTTTAGAGTCTTAAAAAGCAGGTTTTAGACAAGATAACTGCATTTATGGTCTCCAATGGTCTGAACATTTTTTGCTCAAAATGACTGTATTTTGGTCTCCAAGTGTCTAAAAAGCCTTTTTTTGTCAAAATAACTGCATTTGGTCACCAAAGGTTGGAAAAAAAATTTTTGTCAAAATTATTTTATTTTTGTCTTTTAGAATTTTAAAACGCCAGTTTTAGACAAGATAACTGCATTTGGTCTCCAATGGTCTGAATTTTTTTTCAAAATGACTGTATTTTGGTCTCCAAGTGTCTTAGAAGCCTTTTTTAGTCCAAATAACTGCATTTGGTCACCAAAGGTTGGAAACTAATTTTTAGTCAAAATTATTTTATTTTTGTCTTTTAGAATTTTAAAAAGCCAGTTTTAGACAAGATAACTGCATTTGGTCTCCAATGGTCTGAATTTTTTTTAAAATGACTGTATTTTGGTCTCCAAGTGTCTTAAAAGCATTTTTTAGTCAAAATAACTGCATTTGGTCGCCAATGGCCTGAAAAAAATATTTTGTTCGAAATGACTCTATTTTGGTCTCCAAGTTTCTAAAAAGACTTTTTTAGTCAAAATAACTGCATTTGGTCACCCAAGGTTGGAAAAAATTAGTCAAAATAGACAAAATAGTAACAAAACTGCATTTAGTCTCCAATGGCCTGAAAAAACATTTTTTGGTCAAAATGGCGGTATTTTGGCCTCCATGTGTCTAAAAAGCCTTTTTTAGTCAAAATAACTGCATTTTGTCAATAGATTGTCTAAATTTTTTTGTCAAAATGACTGTATTTTTGTCTTCTATAGTCTTAAAAAGCAGGTTGTAGACAAGATAACTGCATTTGGTCTATAGATGGTCTGAATTTTTTTGTCAAAATGACTCTATTTTGGTCTCCAAGTGTCTAAAAAGCCTTTTTTAGTCAAAATAACTGCATTTGGTCACCAAAGGTCTGAACATTTTTTTTCAAAATGACTGTATTTTTGTCTTTTAGAGTCCTAAAAAGACAGTTTTAGACCAGATAACTACATTTGGTCTCCAATGGCCTGAAATTTTATTTTTCAAAATTACTCTATTTTGGTCTCCAAGTGTCTAAAAAGCCTTTTTTAGTCAAAATAACTGCATTTGGTCAGCAAAGGTATGACATTTTTTTTGTCAAAATGACTGTATTTTTGTCTTTTTGAGTCTTAAAAAGCCGGTTTTAGACAAGATAACTGCATTTATGGTCTCCAATAGTCTGAACATTTTTTGCTCAAAATGACTGTATTTTGGTCTCCAAGTGTCTAAAAAGCCTTTTTTAGTCAAAATAACTGCATTTGGTCACCAAAGGTCTGAAATTAATTTTAAGTCAAAATAACTGTATTTTTGTCTTTTTGAGTCTTAAAAAGCCGGTTTTAGACAAGATAACTGCATTTATGGTCTACAATGGTCTGAACATTTTTTGCTCAAAATGACTTTATTTTGGTCTCCAAGTGTCTAAAAAACCTTTTTTTGTCAAAATAACTGCATTTGGTCACCAAAGGTCTGAACATTTTTTTCAAAATGACTGTATTTTTGTCTTTGAGAGTCTTAAAAGACGGTTTTAGACAAGATAACTACATTTGGTCTCCAATGGCCTGAATTTTTTTTCAAAATTACTCTATTTTGGTTATCAAGTGTCTAAAAAGCCTTCTTTAGTCAAAATAACTGCATTTGGTCACCAAAGGTTGGAAAATTTTTTTTAGTGAAAATTACTGTATTTTTGTCTTTTAGAGTCGTAAAAAGTCAGTTTTAGACAAGATAACTGCCTTGGGGATCTCCAATGGTTTGATTTTTTTTCAAAATGACTGTATTTTGGTCTCCAAGTGTCTTAAAAGCATTTTTTTGTCAAAATAACTGCATTTGGTAACCAAAGGTCTGAAATAAATTTTTAGTCAAAATGACTGTATTTTTGTCTTTTAGAGTCTTAAAAAGCCGGTTTTAGACAAGATAACTGCATTTGGTCGCCAATGGCCTGAAATGTTTTTTTTTTCAAAATTACTCTATTTTGGTTTCCAAGTGTCTAAAAAGCCTTCTTTAGTCAAAATAACTGCATTTGGTCACCAAATTTTGGAAAAAATTATTTAGTCAAAATTACTTTATTTTTGTCTTTTAGAGTCGTAAAAAGTCAGTTTTAGACAAGATAACTGCCTTGGGGATCTCCAATGGTCTGAATTTTTTTTCAAAATGACTGTATTTTGGTCTCCAAGTGTCTTAAAAGCATTTTTAGTCAAAATAACTGCATTTGGTAACCAAAGGTCTGAAATAAATTTTTAGTCAAAATGACTGTATTTTTGTCTTTTAGAGTCTTAAAAAGCCGGTTTTAGACAAGATAACTGCATTTGGTCGCCAATGGCCTGAAAAAAATATTTTTTTCGAAATGACTCTATTTTGGTCTCCAAGTTTCTAAAAAGACTTTTTTAGTCAAAATAACTGCATTTGGTCACCCAAGGTTGGAAAAAATTAGTAAAAATAGACAAAATAGTAACAAAACTGCATTTAGTCTCCAATGGCCTGAAAAAACATTTTTTTGGTCAAAATGGCGTTATTTTGGTCTCCATGTGTCTAAAAAGCCTTTTTTAGTCAAAATAACTGCATTTGGTCAATAGATTGTCTAAATTTTTTTGTCAAAATGACTCTATTTTGGTCTCCAAGTGTCTAAAAAGCTATTTTTAGCCAAAAATAACTGCATTTGGTCACCAAAGGTATGACATTTTTTTGTAAAAATGACTGTATTTTTGTCTTTTAGAGTCTTAAAAAGCACTTTTTAGACCAGATAACTACATTTGGTCTCCAATGGCCTGAAATTTTATTTTTCAAAATTACTCTATTTTGGTCTCCAAGTGTCTAAAAAGCCTTTTTTAGTCAAAATAACTGCATTTGGTCACCAAAGGTTGGAAAAAATGTTTTTGTCAAAATTATTTTATTTTTGTCTTTTAGAGTCTTAAAGGCCAGTTTTAGACAAAATAACTGCATTTGGTCTCCAATGGTCTGAATTTTATTTCAAAATGACTATCTTGGTCTCCAAGTGTCTTATAAGCCTTTTTTAGTCCAAATAACTGCATTTGGTCACCAAAGGTTGGAAAAAAATTTTAGTCAAAATTATTTTATTTTTGTCTTTTAGAATTTTAAAAAGCCAGTTTTAGACAAGATAACTGCATTTGGTCTATAGATGGTCTGAATTTTTTTGTCAAAATGACTCTATTTTGGTCTCCAAGTGTCTAAAAAGCCTTTTTTAGTCAAAATAACTGCATTTGGTCACCAAAGGTCTGAAATTAATTTTAAGTCAAAATAACTGTATTTTTGTCTTTTTGAGTCTTAAAAAGCCGGTTTTAGACAAGATAACTGCATTTATGGTCTACAATGGTCTGAGCATTTTTTGCTCAAAATGACTTTATTTTGGTCTCCAAGTGTCTAAAAAGCCTTTTTTTTTGTCAAAATAACTGCATTTGGTCACCAAAGGTCTGAACATTTTTTTCAAAATGACTGTATTTTTGTCTTTGAGAGTCTTAAAAAGACGGTTTTAGACCAGATAACTACATTTGGTCTCCAATGGCCTGAAATTTTTTTTCAAAATTACTCTATTTTGGTTATCAAGTGTCTAAAAAGCCTTCTTTAGTCAAAATAACTGCATTTGGTCACCAAAGGTTGGAAATTTTTTTTAGTCAAAATTACATTATTTTTGTCTTTTAGAGTCGTAAAAAGTCAGTTTTAGACAAGATAACTGCCTTGGGAATCTCCAATAGTCTGAATTTTTTTTTCAAAATGACTGTATTTTGGTCTCCAAGTGTCTTAAAAGCATTTTTTAGTCAAATTAACTGCATTTGGTAACCAAAGGTCTGAAATAAATTTTTAGTGAAAATGACTGTATTTTTGTCTTTTAGAGTCTTAAAAAGCCGGTTTTAGACAAGATAACTGCATTTGCTCGCCAATAGCCTGAAAAAAATATTTTGTAAAAATGACTCTATTTTGGTCTCCAAGTTTCTAAAAAGCCTTTTTTAGTCAAAATAACTGCATTTGGTCACCCAAGATTGGAAAAAAATTAGTCAAAATAGACAAAATAGTCAAAAAGACAAGATAACTGCATTTAGTCTCCAATGGCCTGAAAAAACATTTTTTGGGCAAAATGGCTGTATTTTGGTCTCCAAGTGTCTAAAAAGCCTTTTTTAGTCAAAATAACTGCATTTGGTCAGCAAAGGTATGACATTTTTTTTGTCAAAATGACTGTATTTTTGTCTTTTTGAGTCTTAAAAAGCCGGTTTTAGACAAGATAACTGCATTTATGGTCTCCAATAGTCTGAACATTTTTTGCTCAAAATGACTGTATTTTTGTCTCCTAGTGTTTAAAAAGCCTTTTTTAGTCAATATAACTGCATTTGGTCACCAAAGGTATGACATTTTTTTGTCAAAATGACTGTATTTTTGTCTTTTAGAGTCTTAGCAGGTTTTAGACAAGATAACTGCATTTATGGTCTACAATGGTCTGAACATTTTTTGCTCAAAATGACTTTATTTTGGTCTCCAAGTGTCTAAAAAACCTTTTTTTGTCAAAATAACTGCATTTGGTCACCAAAGGTCTGAACATTTTTTTCAAAATGACTGTATTTTTGTCTTTGAGAGTCTTAAAAGACTTTTTTAGACAAGATAACTACATTTGGTCTCCAATGGCCTGAATTTTTTTTCAAAATTACTCTATTTTGGTTATCAAGTGTCTAAAAAGCCTTCTTTAGTCAAAATAACTGCATTTGGTCACCAAAGGTTGGAAAATTTTTTTTAGTGAAAATTACTGTATTTTTGTCTTTTAGAGTCGTAAAAAGTCAGTTTTAGACAAGATAACTGCCTTGGGGATCTCCAATGGTCTGATTTTTTTTCAAAATGACTGTATTTTGGTCTCCAAGTGTCTTAAAAGCATTTTTTTGTCAAAATAACTGCATTTGGTAACCAAAGGTCTGAAATAAATTTTTAGTCAAAATGACTGTATTTTTGTCTTTTAGAGTCTTAAAAAGCCGGTTTTAGACAAGATAACTGCATTTGGTCGCCAATGGCCTGAAATGTTTTTTTTTTCAAAATTACTCTATTTTGGTTTCCAAGTGTCTAAAAAGCCTTCTTTAGTCAAAATAACTGCATTTGGTCACCAAATTTTGGAACAAATTATTTAGTCAAAATTACTTTATTTTTGTCTTTTAGAGTCGTAAAAAGTCAGTTTTAGACAAGATAACTGCCTTGGGGATCTCCAATGGTCTGAATTTTTTTTCAAAATGACTGTATTTTGGTCTCCAAGTGTCTTAAAAGCATTTTTAGTCAAAATAACTGCATTTGGTAACCAAAGGTCTGAAATAAATTTTTAGTCAAAATGACTGTATTTTTGTCTTTTAGAGTCTTAAAAAGCCGGTTTTAGACAAGATAACTGCATTTGGTCGCCAATGGCCTGAAAAAAATATTTTTTTCGAAATGACTCTATTTTGGTCTCCAAGTTTCTAAAAAGACTTTTTTAGTCAAAATAACTGCATTTGGTCACCCAAGGTTGGAAAAAATTAGTAAAAATAGACAAAATAGTAACAAAACTGCATTTAGTCTCCAATGGCCTTTTGGTCAAAATGGCGTTATTTTAGTCTCCATGTGTCTAAAAAGCCTTTTTTAGTCAAAATAACTGCATTTGGTCAATAGATTGTCTAAATTTTTTTGTCAAAATGACTCTATTTTGGTCTCCAAGTGTCTAAAAAGCTATTTTTAGCCAAAATAACTGCATTTGGTCACCAAAGGTATGACATTTTTTTTGTAAAAATGACTGTATTTTTGTCTTTTAGAGTCTTAAAAAGCACTTTTTAGACCAGATAACTACATTTGGTCTCCAATGGCCTGAAATTTTATTTTTCAAAATTACTCTATTTTGGTCTCCAAGTGTCTAAAAAGCCTTTTTTAGTCAAAATAACTGCATTTGGTCACCAAAGGTCTGAACATTTTTTTTCAAAATGACTGTATTTTTGTCTTTTAGAGTCCTAAAAAGACAGTTTTAGACCAGATAACTACATTTGGTCTCCAATGGCCTGAAATTTTATTTTTCAAAATTACTCTATTTTGGTCTCCAAGTGTCTAAAAAGCCTTTTTTAGTCAAAATAACTGCATTTGGTCAGCAAAGGTATGACATTTTTTTTGTCAAAATGACTGTATTTTTGTCTTTTTGAGTCTTAAAAAGCCGGTTTTAGACAAGATAACTGCATTTATGGTCTCCAATAGTCTGAACATTTTTTGCTCAAAATGACTGTATTTTGGTCTCCAAGTGTCTAAAAAGCCTTTTTTAGTCAAAATAACTGCATTTGGTCACCAAAGGTCTGAAATTAATTTTAAGTCAAAATAACTGTATTTTTGTCTTTTTGAGTCTTAAAAAGCCGGTTTTAGACAAGATAACTGCATTTATGGTCTACAATGGTCTGAACATTTTTTGCTCAAAATGACTTTATTTTGGTCTCCAAGTGTCTAAAAAACCTTTTTTTGTCAAAATAACTGCATTTGGTCACCAAAGGTCTGAACATTTTTTTCAAAATGACTGTATTTTTGTCTTTGAGAGTCTTAAAAGACGGTTTTAGACAAGATAACTACATTTGGTCTCCAATGGCCTGAATTTTTTTTCAAAATTACTCTATTTTGGTTATCAAGTGTCTAAAAAGCCTTCTTTAGTCAAAATAACTGCATTTGGTCACCAAAGGTTGGAAAATTTTTTTTAGTGAAAATTACTGTATTTTTGTCTTTTAGAGTCGTAAAAAGTCAGTTTTAGACAAGATAACTGCCTTGGGGATCTCCAATGGTTTGATTTTTTTTCAAAATGACTGTATTTTGGTCTCCAAGTGTCTTAAAAGCATTTTTTTGTCAAAATAACTGCATTTGGTAACCAAAGGTCTGAAATAAATTTTTAGTCAAAATGACTGTATTTTTGTCTTTTAGAGTCTTAAAAAGCCGGTTTTAGACAAGATAACTGCATTTGGTCGCCAATGGCCTGAAAAAAATATTTTTTTCGAAATGACTCTATTTTGGTCTCCAAGTTTCTAAAAAGACTTTTTTAGTCAAAATAACTGCATTTGGTCACCCAAGGTTGGAAAAAATTAGTAAAAATAGACAAAATAGTAACAAAACTGCATTTAGTCTCCAATGGCCTGAAAAAACATTTTTTTGGTCAAAATGGCGTTATTTTGGTCTCCATGTGTCTAAAAAGCCTTTTTTAGTCAAAATAACTGCATTTGGTCAATAGATTGTCTAAATTTTTTTGTCAAAATGACTCTATTTTGGTCTCCAAGTGTCTAAAAAGCTATTTTTAGCCAAAATAACTGCATTTGGTCACCAAAGGTATGACATTTTTTTGTAAAAATGACTGTATTTTTGTCTTTTAGAGTCTTAAAAAGCACTTTTTAGACCAGATAACTACATTTGGTCTCCAATGGCCTGAAATTTTATTTTTCAAAATTACTCTATTTTGGTCTCCAAGTGTCTAAAAAGCCTTTTTTAGTCAAAATAACTGCATTTGGTCACCAAAGGTTGGAAAAAATGTTTTTGTCAAAATTATTTTATTTTTGTCTTTTAGAGTCTTAAAGGCCAGTTTTAGACAAAATAACTGCATTTGGTCTCCAATGGTCTGAATTTTATTTCAAAATGACTATCTTGGTCTCCAAGTGTCTTATAAGCCTTTTTTAGTCCAAATAACTGCATTTGGTCACCAAAGGTTGGAAAAAAATTTTAGTCAAAATTATTTTATTTTTGTCTTTTAGAATTTTAAAAAGCCAGTTTTAGACAAGATAACTGCATTTGGTCTATAGATGGTCTGAATTTTTTTGTCAAAATGACTCTATTTTGGTCTCCAAGTGTCTAAAAAGCCTTTTTTAGTCAAAATAACTGCATTTGGTCACCAAAGGTCTGAAATTAATTTTAAGTCAAAATAACTGTATTTTTGTCTTTTTGAGTCTTAAAAAGCCGGTTTTAGACAAGATAACTGCATTTATGGTCTACAATGGTCTGAGCATTTTTTGCTCAAAATGACTTTATTTTGGTCTCCAAGTGTCTAAAAAGCCTTTTTTTTTGTCAAAATAACTGCATTTGGTCACCAAAGGTCTGAACATTTTTTTCAAAATGACTGTATTTTTGTCTTTGAGAGTCTTAAAAAGACGGTTTTAGACCAGATAACTACATTTGGTCTCCAATGGCCTGAAATTTTTTTTCAAAATTACTCTATTTTGGTTATCAAGTGTCTAAAAAGCCTTCTTTAGTCAAAATAACTGCATTTGGTCACCAAAGGTTGGAAATTTTTTTTAGTCAAAATTACATTATTTTTGTCTTTTAGAGTCGTAAAAAGTCAGTTTTAGACAAGATAACTGCCTTGGGAATCTCCAATAGTCTGAATTTTTTTTTCAAAATGACTGTATTTTGGTCTCCAAGTGTCTTAAAAGCATTTTTTAGTCAAATTAACTGCATTTGGTAACCAAAGGTCTGAAATAAATTTTTAGTGAAAATGACTGTATTTTTGTCTTTTAGAGTCTTAAAAAGCCGGTTTTAGACAAGATAACTGCATTTGCTCGCCAATAGCCTGAAAAAAATATTTTGTAAAAATGACTCTATTTTGGTCTCCAAGTTTCTAAAAAGCCTTTTTTAGTCAAAATAACTGCATTTGGTCACCCAAGGTTGGAAAAAAATTAGTCAAAATAGACAAAATAGTCAAAAAGACAAGATAACTGCATTTAGTCTCCAATGGCCTGAAAAAACATTTTTTGGGCAAAATGGCTGTATTTTGGTCTCCAAGTGTCTAAAAAGCCTTTTTTTAGTCAAAATAACTGCATTTGGTCACCAAAGGTATGACATTTTTTGTCAAAATGACTGTATTTTTGTCTTTTAGAGTCTTAAAAAGCCAGTTTTAGACAAGATAACTGCATTTGGTCTCCAATGGTCTGATTCTTTTTTCAAAATGACTGTATTTTGGTCTCCAAGTGTCTTAAAAGCATTTTTTTAGTCAAAATAACTGCATTTGGTCACCAAAGGTATGATATTTTTTTGTCAAAATGACTATTTTTGTCAAGTGTCTAAAAAGCCTTTTTTAGTCAAAATAACTGCATTTGGTCTCCAATGGTCTGAATTTTATTTCAAAATGACTATCTTGGTCTCCAAGTGTCTTATAAGCCTTTTTTAGTCAAAATAACTGCATTTGGTCTCCAATGGTCTGAATTTTATTTCAAAATGACTATCTTGGTCTCCAAGTGTCTTATAAGCCTTTTTTAGTCCAAATAACTGCATTTGGTCACCAAAGGTTGGAAAAATTTTTTTAGTCAAAATTATTTTATTTTTGTCTTTTAGAATTTTAAAAAGCCAGTTTTAGACAAGATAACTGCATTTGGTCTATAGATGGTCTGAATTTTTTTGTCAAAATGACTCTATTTTGGTCTCCAAGTGTCTAAAAAGCCTTTTTTAGTCAAAATAACTGCATTTGGTCACCAAAGGTCTGAAATTAATTTTAAGTCAAAATAACTGTATTTTTGTCTTTTTGAGTCTTAAAAAGCCGGTTTTAGACAAGATAACTGCATTTATGGTCTACAATGGTCTGAGCATTTTTTGCTCAAAATGACTTTATTTTGGTCTCCAAGTGTCTAAAAAGCCTTTTTTTGTCAAAATAACTGCATTTGGTCACCAAAGGTCTGAACATTTTTTTCAAAATGACTGTATTTTTGTCTTTGAGAGTCTTAAAAAGACGGTTTTAGACCAGATAACTACATTTGGTCTCCAATGGCCTGAATTTTTTTTTCAAAATTACTCTATTTTGGTTATCAAGAGTCTAAAAAGCCTTCTTTAGTCAAAATAACTGCATTTGGTCACCAAAGGTTGGAAAAAATTTTTAGTCAAAATTACATTATTTTTGTCTTTTAGAGTCGTAAAAAGTCAGTTTTAGACAAGATAACTGCCTTGGGAATCTCCAATAGTCTGAATTTTTTTTCAAAATGACTGTATTTTGGTCTCCAAGTGTCTTAAAAGCATTTTTTAGTCAAATTAACTGCATTTGGTAACCAAAGGTCTGAAATAAATTTTTAGTGAAAATAACTGTATTTTTGTCTTTTAGAGTCTTAAAAAGCCGGTTTTAGACAAGATAACTGCATTTGGTCGCCAATGGCCTGAAAAAAATATTTTGTTCAAAATGACTCTATTTTGGTCTCCAAGTTTCTAAAAAGCCTTTTTTAGTCAAAATAACTGCATTTGGTCACCCAAGGTTGGAAAAAAATCAGTCAAAATAGACAAAATAGTCAAAAAGACAAGATAACTGCATTTAGTCTCCAATGGCCTGAAAAAACATTTTTTGGGCAAAATGGCTGTATTTTGGTCTCCAAGTGTCTAAAAAGCCTTTTTTAGTCAAAATAACTGCATTTGGTCAGCAAAGGTATGAGATTTTTTTTGTCAAAATGACTGTATTTTTGTCTTTTTGAGTCTTAAAAAGCCGGTTTTAGACAAGATAACTGCATTTATGGTCTCCAATAGTCTGAACATTTTTTGCTCAAAATGACTGTATTTTTGTCTCCTAGTGTTTAAAAAGCCTTTTTTAGTCAATATAACTGCATTTGGTCACCAAAGGTATGACATTTTTTTGTCAAAATGACTGTATTTTTGTCTTTTAGAGTCTTAAAAAGCAGGTTTTAGACAAGATAACTGCATTTATGGTCTCCAATGGTCTGAACATTTTTTGCTCAAAATGACTGTATTTTGGTCTCCAAGTGTCTAAAAAGCCTTTTTTTGTCAAAATAACTGCATTTGGTCACCAAAGGTTGGAAAAAAAATTTTTGTCAAAATTATTTTATTTTTGTCTTTTAGAATTTTAAAACGCCAGTTTTAGACAAGATAACTGCATTTGGTCTCCAATGGTCTGAATTTTTTTTCAAAATGACTGTATTTTGGTCTCCAAGTGTCTTAGAAGCCTTTTTTAGTCCAAATAACTGCATTTGGTCACCAAAGGTTGGAAACTAATTTTTAGTCAAAATTATTTTATTTTTGTCTTTTAGAATTTTAAAAAGCCAGTTTTAGACAAGATAACTGCATTTGGTCTCCAATGGTCTGAATTTTTTTTAAAATGACTGTATTTTGGTCTCCAAGTGTCTTAAAAGCATTTTTTAGTCAAAATAACTGCATTTGGTCGCCAATGGCCTGAAAAAAATATTTTGTTCGAAATGACTCTATTTTGGTCTCCAAGTTTCTAAAAAGACTTTTTTAGTCAAAATAACTGCATTTGGTCACCCAAGGTTGGAAAAAATTAGTCAAAATAGACAAAATAGTAACAAAACTGCATTTAGTCTCCAATGGCCTGAAAAAACATTTTTTGGTCAAAATGGCGGTATTTTGGCCTCCATGTGTCTAAAAAGCCTTTTTTAGTCAAAATAACTGCATTTTGTCAATAGATTGTCTAAATTTTTTTGTCAAAATGACTGTATTTTTGTCTTCTATAGTCTTAAAAAGCAGGTTGTAGACAAGATAACTGCATTTGGTCTATAGATGGTCTGAATTTTTTTGTCAAAATGACTCTATTTTGGTCTCCAAGTGTCTAAAAAGCCTTTTTTAGTCAAAATAACTGCATTTGGTCACCAAAGGTCTGAACATTTTTTTTCAAAATGACTGTATTTTTGTCTTTTAGAGTCCTAAAAAGACAGTTTTAGACCAGATAACTACATTTGGTCTCCAATGGCCTGAAATTTTATTTTTCAAAATTACTCTATTTTGGTCTCCAAGTGTCTAAAAAGCCTTTTTTAGTCAAAATAACTGCATTTGGTCAGCAAAGGTATGACATTTTTTTTGTCAAAATGACTGTATTTTTGTCTTTTTGAGTCTTAAAAAGCCGGTTTTAGACAAGATAACTGCATTTATGGTCTCCAATAGTCTGAACATTTTTTGCTCAAAATGACTGTATTTTGGTCTCCAAGTGTCTAAAAAGCCTTTTTTAGTCAAAATAACTGCATTTGGTCACCAAAGGTCTGAAATTAATTTTAAGTCAAAATAACTGTATTTTTGTCTTTTTGAGTCTTAAAAAGCCGGTTTTAGACAAGATAACTGCATTTATGGTCTACAATGGTCTGAACATTTTTTGCTCAAAATGACTTTATTTTGGTCTCCAAGTGTCTAAAAAACCTTTTTTTGTCAAAATAACTGCATTTGGTCACCAAAGGTCTGAACATTTTTTTCAAAATGACTGTATTTTTGTCTTTGAGAGTCTTAAAAGACGGTTTTAGACAAGATAACTACATTTGGTCTCCAATGGCCTGAATTTTTTTTCAAAATTACTCTATTTTGGTTATCAAGTGTCTAAAAAGCCTTCTTTAGTCAAAATAACTGCATTTGGTCACCAAAGGTTGGAAAATTTTTTTTAGTGAAAATTACTGTATTTTTGTCTTTTAGAGTCGTAAAAAGTCAGTTTTAGACAAGATAACTGCCTTGGGGATCTCCAATGGTTTGATTTTTTTTCAAAATGACTGTATTTTGGTCTCCAAGTGTCTTAAAAGCATTTTTTTGTCAAAATAACTGCATTTGGTAACCAAAGGTCTGAAATAAATTTTTAGTCAAAATGACTGTATTTTTGTCTTTTAGAGTCTTAAAAAGCCGGTTTTAGACAAGATAACTGCATTTGGTCGCCAATGGCCTGAAATGTTTTTTTTTTCAAAATTACTCTATTTTGGTTTCCAAGTGTCTAAAAAGCCTTCTTTAGTCAAAATAACTGCATTTGGTCACCAAATTTTGGAAAAAATTATTTAGTCAAAATTACTTTATTTTTGTCTTTTAGAGTCGTAAAAAGTCAGTTTTAGACAAGATAACTGCCTTGGGGATCTCCAATGGTCTGAATTTTTTTTCAAAATGACTGTATTTTGGTCTCCAAGTGTCTTAAAAGCATTTTTAGTCAAAATAACTGCATTTGGTAACCAAAGGTCTGAAATAAATTTTTAGTCAAAATGACTGTATTTTTGTCTTTTAGAGTCTTAAAAAGCCGGTTTTAGACAAGATAACTGCATTTGGTCGCCAATGGCCTGAAAAAAATATTTTTTTCGAAATGACTCTATTTTGGTCTCCAAGTTTCTAAAAAGACTTTTTTAGTCAAAATAACTGCATTTGGTCACCCAAGGTTGGAAAAAATTAGTAAAAATAGACAAAATAGTAACAAAACTGCATTTAGTCTCCAATGGCCTGAAAAAACATTTTTTTGGTCAAAATGGCGTTATTTTGGTCTCCATGTGTCTAAAAAGCCTTTTTTAGTCAAAATAACTGCATTTGGTCAATAGATTGTCTAAATTTTTTTGTCAAAATGACTCTATTTTGGTCTCCAAGTGTCTAAAAAGCTATTTTTAGCCAAAAATAACTGCATTTGGTCACCAAAGGTATGACATTTTTTTGTAAAAATGACTGTATTTTTGTCTTTTAGAGTCTTAAAAAGCACTTTTTAGACCAGATAACTACATTTGGTCTCCAATGGCCTGAAATTTTATTTTTCAAAATTACTCTATTTTGGTCTCCAAGTGTCTAAAAAGCCTTTTTTAGTCAAAATAACTGCATTTGGTCACCAAAGGTTGGAAAAAATGTTTTTGTCAAAATTATTTTATTTTTGTCTTTTAGAGTCTTAAAGGCCAGTTTTAGACAAAATAACTGCATTTGGTCTCCAATGGTCTGAATTTTATTTCAAAATGACTATCTTGGTCTCCAAGTGTCTTATAAGCCTTTTTTAGTCCAAATAACTGCATTTGGTCACCAAAGGTTGGAAAAAAATTTTAGTCAAAATTATTTTATTTTTGTCTTTTAGAATTTTAAAAAGCCAGTTTTAGACAAGATAACTGCATTTGGTCTATAGATGGTCTGAATTTTTTTGTCAAAATGACTCTATTTTGGTCTCCAAGTGTCTAAAAAGCCTTTTTTAGTCAAAATAACTGCATTTGGTCACCAAAGGTCTGAAATTAATTTTAAGTCAAAATAACTGTATTTTTGTCTTTTTGAGTCTTAAAAAGCCGGTTTTAGACAAGATAACTGCATTTATGGTCTACAATGGTCTGAGCATTTTTTGCTCAAAATGACTTTATTTTGGTCTCCAAGTGTCTAAAAAGCCTTTTTTTTTGTCAAAATAACTGCATTTGGTCACCAAAGGTCTGAACATTTTTTTCAAAATGACTGTATTTTTGTCTTTGAGAGTCTTAAAAAGACGGTTTTAGACCAGATAACTACATTTGGTCTCCAATGGCCTGAAATTTTTTTTCAAAATTACTCTATTTTGGTTATCAAGTGTCTAAAAAGCCTTCTTTAGTCAAAATAACTGCATTTGGTCACCAAAGGTTGGAAATTTTTTTTAGTCAAAATTACATTATTTTTGTCTTTTAGAGTCGTAAAAAGTCAGTTTTAGACAAGATAACTGCCTTGGGAATCTCCAATAGTCTGAATTTTTTTTTCAAAATGACTGTATTTTGGTCTCCAAGTGTCTTAAAAGCATTTTTTAGTCAAATTAACTGCATTTGGTAACCAAAGGTCTGAAATAAATTTTTAGTGAAAATGACTGTATTTTTGTCTTTTAGAGTCTTAAAAAGCCGGTTTTAGACAAGATAACTGCATTTGCTCGCCAATAGCCTGAAAAAAATATTTTGTAAAAATGACTCTATTTTGGTCTCCAAGTTTCTAAAAAGCCTTTTTTAGTCAAAATAACTGCATTTGGTCACCCAAGATTGGAAAAAAATTAGTCAAAATAGACAAAATAGTCAAAAAGACAAGATAACTGCATTTAGTCTCCAATGGCCTGAAAAAACATTTTTTGGGCAAAATGGCTGTATTTTGGTCTCCAAGTGTCTAAAAAGCCTTTTTTAGTCAAAATAACTGCATTTGGTCAGCAAAGGTATGACATTTTTTTTGTCAAAATGACTGTATTTTTGTCTTTTTGAGTCTTAAAAAGCCGGTTTTAGACAAGATAACTGCATTTATGGTCTCCAATAGTCTGAACATTTTTTGCTCAAAATGACTGTATTTTTGTCTCCTAGTGTTTAAAAAGCCTTTTTTAGTCAATATAACTGCATTTGGTCACCAAAGGTATGACATTTTTTTGTCAAAATGACTGTATTTTTGTCTTTTAGAGTCTTAAAAAGCAGGTTTTAGACAAGATAACTGCATTTATGGTCTACAATGGTCTGAACATTTTTTGCTCAAAATGACTTTATTTTGGTCTCCAAGTGTCTAAAAAACCTTTTTTTGTCAAAATAACTGCATTTGGTCACCAAAGGTCTGAACATTTTTTTCAAAATGACTGTATTTTTGTCTTTGAGAGTCTTAAAAGACTTTTTTAGACAAGATAACTACATTTGGTCTCCAATGGCCTGAATTTTTTTTCAAAATTACTCTATTTTGGTTATCAAGTGTCTAAAAAGCCTTCTTTAGTCAAAATAACTGCATTTGGTCACCAAAGGTTGGAAAATTTTTTTTAGTGAAAATTACTGTATTTTTGTCTTTTAGAGTCGTAAAAAGTCAGTTTTAGACAAGATAACTGCCTTGGGGATCTCCAATGGTCTGATTTTTTTTCAAAATGACTGTATTTTGGTCTCCAAGTGTCTTAAAAGCATTTTTTTGTCAAAATAACTGCATTTGGTAACCAAAGGTCTGAAATAAATTTTTAGTCAAAATGACTGTATTTTTGTCTTTTAGAGTCTTAAAAAGCCGGTTTTAGACAAGATAACTGCATTTGGTCGCCAATGGCCTGAAATGTTTTTTTTTTCAAAATTACTCTATTTTGGTTTCCAAGTGTCTAAAAAGCCTTCTTTAGTCAAAATAACTGCATTTGGTCACCAAATTTTGGAACAAATTATTTAGTCAAAATTACTTTATTTTTGTCTTTTAGAGTCGTAAAAAGTCAGTTTTAGACAAGATAACTGCCTTGGGGATCTCCAATGGTCTGAATTTTTTTTCAAAATGACTGTATTTTGGTCTCCAAGTGTCTTAAAAGCATTTTTAGTCAAAATAACTGCATTTGGTAACCAAAGGTCTGAAATAAATTTTTAGTCAAAATGACTGTATTTTTGTCTTTTAGAGTCTTAAAAAGCCGGTTTTAGACAAGATAACTGCATTTGGTCGCCAATGGCCTGAAAAAAATATTTTTTTCGAAATGACTCTATTTTGGTCTCCAAGTTTCTAAAAAGACTTTTTTAGTCAAAATAACTGCATTTGGTCACCCAAGGTTGGAAAAAATTAGTAAAAATAGACAAAATAGTAACAAAACTGCATTTAGTCTCCAATGGCCTTTTGGTCAAAATGGCGTTATTTTAGTCTCCATGTGTCTAAAAAGCCTTTTTTAGTCAAAATAACTGCATTTGGTCAATAGATTGTCTAAATTTTTTTGTCAAAATGACTCTATTTTGGTCTCCAAGTGTCTAAAAAGCTATTTTTAGCCAAAATAACTGCATTTGGTCACCAAAGGTATGACATTTTTTTTGTAAAAATGACTGTATTTTTGTCTTTTAGAGTCTTAAAAAGCACTTTTTAGACCAGATAACTACATTTGGTCTCCAATGGCCTGAAATTTTATTTTTCAAAATTACTCTATTTTGGTCTCCAAGTGTCTAAAAAGCCTTTTTTAGTCAAAATAACTGCATTTGGTCACCAAAGGTCTGAACATTTTTTTTCAAAATGACTGTATTTTTGTCTTTTAGAGTCCTAAAAAGACAGTTTTAGACCAGATAACTACATTTGGTCTCCAATGGCCTGAAATTTTATTTTTCAAAATTACTCTATTTTGGTCTCCAAGTGTCTAAAAAGCCTTTTTTAGTCAAAATAACTGCATTTGGTCAGCAAAGGTATGACATTTTTTTTGTCAAAATGACTGTATTTTTGTCTTTTTGAGTCTTAAAAAGCCGGTTTTAGACAAGATAACTGCATTTATGGTCTCCAATAGTCTGAACATTTTTTGCTCAAAATGACTGTATTTTGGTCTCCAAGTGTCTAAAAAGCCTTTTTTAGTCAAAATAACTGCATTTGGTCACCAAAGGTCTGAAATTAATTTTAAGTCAAAATAACTGTATTTTTGTCTTTTTGAGTCTTAAAAAGCCGGTTTTAGACAAGATAACTGCATTTATGGTCTACAATGGTCTGAACATTTTTTGCTCAAAATGACTTTATTTTGGTCTCCAAGTGTCTAAAAAACCTTTTTTTGTCAAAATAACTGCATTTGGTCACCAAAGGTCTGAACATTTTTTTCAAAATGACTGTATTTTTGTCTTTGAGAGTCTTAAAAGACGGTTTTAGACAAGATAACTACATTTGGTCTCCAATGGCCTGAATTTTTTTTCAAAATTACTCTATTTTGGTTATCAAGTGTCTAAAAAGCCTTCTTTAGTCAAAATAACTGCATTTGGTCACCAAAGGTTGGAAAATTTTTTTTAGTGAAAATTACTGTATTTTTGTCTTTTAGAGTCGTAAAAAGTCAGTTTTAGACAAGATAACTGCCTTGGGGATCTCCAATGGTTTGATTTTTTTTCAAAATGACTGTATTTTGGTCTCCAAGTGTCTTAAAAGCATTTTTTTGTCAAAATAACTGCATTTGGTAACCAAAGGTCTGAAATAAATTTTTAGTCAAAATGACTGTATTTTTGTCTTTTAGAGTCTTAAAAAGCCGGTTTTAGACAAGATAACTGCATTTGGTCGCCAATGGCCTGAAAAAAATATTTTTTTCGAAATGACTCTATTTTGGTCTCCAAGTTTCTAAAAAGACTTTTTTAGTCAAAATAACTGCATTTGGTCACCCAAGGTTGGAAAAAATTAGTAAAAATAGACAAAATAGTAACAAAACTGCATTTAGTCTCCAATGGCCTGAAAAAACATTTTTTTGGTCAAAATGGCGTTATTTTGGTCTCCATGTGTCTAAAAAGCCTTTTTTAGTCAAAATAACTGCATTTGGTCAATAGATTGTCTAAATTTTTTTGTCAAAATGACTCTATTTTGGTCTCCAAGTGTCTAAAAAGCTATTTTTAGCCAAAATAACTGCATTTGGTCACCAAAGGTATGACATTTTTTTGTAAAAATGACTGTATTTTTGTCTTTTAGAGTCTTAAAAAGCACTTTTTAGACCAGATAACTACATTTGGTCTCCAATGGCCTGAAATTTTATTTTTCAAAATTACTCTATTTTGGTCTCCAAGTGTCTAAAAAGCCTTTTTTAGTCAAAATAACTGCATTTGGTCACCAAAGGTTGGAAAAAATGTTTTTGTCAAAATTATTTTATTTTTGTCTTTTAGAGTCTTAAAGGCCAGTTTTAGACAAAATAACTGCATTTGGTCTCCAATGGTCTGAATTTTATTTCAAAATGACTATCTTGGTCTCCAAGTGTCTTATAAGCCTTTTTTAGTCCAAATAACTGCATTTGGTCACCAAAGGTTGGAAAAAAATTTTAGTCAAAATTATTTTATTTTTGTCTTTTAGAATTTTAAAAAGCCAGTTTTAGACAAGATAACTGCATTTGGTCTATAGATGGTCTGAATTTTTTTGTCAAAATGACTCTATTTTGGTCTCCAAGTGTCTAAAAAGCCTTTTTTAGTCAAAATAACTGCATTTGGTCACCAAAGGTCTGAAATTAATTTTAAGTCAAAATAACTGTATTTTTGTCTTTTTGAGTCTTAAAAAGCCGGTTTTAGACAAGATAACTGCATTTATGGTCTACAATGGTCTGAGCATTTTTTGCTCAAAATGACTTTATTTTGGTCTCCAAGTGTCTAAAAAGCCTTTTTTTTTGTCAAAATAACTGCATTTGGTCACCAAAGGTCTGAACATTTTTTTCAAAATGACTGTATTTTTGTCTTTGAGAGTCTTAAAAAGACGGTTTTAGACCAGATAACTACATTTGGTCTCCAATGGCCTGAAATTTTTTTTCAAAATTACTCTATTTTGGTTATCAAGTGTCTAAAAAGCCTTCTTTAGTCAAAATAACTGCATTTGGTCACCAAAGGTTGGAAATTTTTTTTAGTCAAAATTACATTATTTTTGTCTTTTAGAGTCGTAAAAAGTCAGTTTTAGACAAGATAACTGCCTTGGGAATCTCCAATAGTCTGAATTTTTTTTTCAAAATGACTGTATTTTGGTCTCCAAGTGTCTTAAAAGCATTTTTTAGTCAAATTAACTGCATTTGGTAACCAAAGGTCTGAAATAAATTTTTAGTGAAAATGACTGTATTTTTGTCTTTTAGAGTCTTAAAAAGCCGGTTTTAGACAAGATAACTGCATTTGCTCGCCAATAGCCTGAAAAAAATATTTTGTAAAAATGACTCTATTTTGGTCTCCAAGTTTCTAAAAAGCCTTTTTTAGTCAAAATAACTGCATTTGGTCACCCAAGGTTGGAAAAAAATTAGTCAAAATAGACAAAATAGTCAAAAAGACAAGATAACTGCATTTAGTCTCCAATGGCCTGAAAAAACATTTTTTGGGCAAAATGGCTGTATTTTGGTCTCCAAGTGTCTAAAAAGCCTTTTTTAGTCAAAATAACTGCATTTGGTCAGCAAAGGTATGACATTTTTTTTGTCAAAATGACTGTATTTTTGTCTTTTTGAGTCTTAAAAAGCCGGTTTTAGACAAGATAACTGCATTTATGGTCTCCAATAGTCTGAACATTTTTTGCTCAAAATGACTGTATTTTTGTCTCCTAGTGTTTAAAAAGCCTTTTTTAGTCAATATAACTGCATTTGGTCACCAAAGGTATGACATTTTTTTGTCAAAATGACTGTATTTTTGTCTTTTAGAGTCTTAAAAAGCAGGTTTTAGACAAGATAACTGCATTTATGGTCTACAATGGTCTGAACATTTTTTGCTCAAAATGACTTTATTTTGGTCTCCAAGTGTCTAAAAAACCTTTTTTTGTCAAAATAACTGCATTTGGTCACCAAAGGTCTGAACATTTTTTTCAAAATGACTGTATTTTTGTCTTTGAGAGTCTTAAAAGACTTTTTTAGACAAGATAACTACATTTGGTCTCCAATGGCCTGAATTTTTTTTCAAAATTACTCTATTTTGGTTATCAAGTGTCTAAAAAGCCTTCTTTAGTCAAAATAACTGCATTTGGTCACCAAAGGTTGGAAAATTTTTTTTAGTGAAAATTACTGTATTTTTGTCTTTTAGAGTCGTAAAAAGTCAGTTTTAGACAAGATAACTGCCTTGGGGATCTCCAATGGTCTGATTTTTTTTCAAAATGACTGTATTTTGGTCTCCAAGTGTCTTAAAAGCATTTTTTTGTCAAAATAACTGCATTTGGTAACCAAAGGTCTGAAATAAATTTTTAGTCAAAATGACTGTATTTTTGTCTTTTAGAGTCTTAAAAAGCCGGTTTTAGACAAGATAACTGCATTTGGTCGCCAATGGCCTGAAATGTTTTTTTTTTCAAAATTACTCTATTTTGGTTTCCAAGTGTCTAAAAAGCCTTCTTTAGTCAAAATAACTGCATTTGGTCACCAAATTTTGGAACAAATTATTTAGTCAAAATTACTTTATTTTTGTCTTTTAGAGTCGTAAAAAGTCAGTTTTAGACAAGATAACTGCCTTGGGGATCTCCAATGGTCTGAATTTTTTTTCAAAATGACTGTATTTTGGTCTCCAAGTGTCTTAAAAGCATTTTTAGTCAAAATAACTGCATTTGGTAACCAAAGGTCTGAAATAAATTTTTAGTCAAAATGACTGTATTTTTGTCTTTTAGAGTCTTAAAAAGCCGGTTTTAGACAAGATAACTGCATTTGGTCGCCAATGGCCTGAAAAAAATATTTTTTTCGAAATGACTCTATTTTGGTCTCCAAGTTTCTAAAAAGACTTTTTTAGTCAAAATAACTGCATTTGGTCACCCAAGGTTGGAAAAAATTAGTAAAAATAGACAAAATAGTAACAAAACTGCATTTAGTCTCCAATGGCCTTTTGGTCAAAATGGCGTTATTTTAGTCTCCATGTGTCTAAAAAGCCTTTTTTAGTCAAAATAACTGCATTTGGTCAATAGATTGTCTAAATTTTTTTGTCAAAATGACTCTATTTTGGTCTCCAAGTGTCTAAAAAGCTATTTTTAGCCAAAATAACTGCATTTGGTCACCAAAGGTATGACATTTTTTTTGTAAAAATGACTGTATTTTTGTCTTTTAGAGTCTTAAAAAGCACTTTTTAGACCAGATAACTACATTTGGTCTCCAATGGCCTGAAATTTTATTTTTCAAAATTACTCTATTTTGGTCTCCAAGTGTCTAAAAAGCCTTTTTTAGTCAAAATAACTGCATTTGGTCACCAAAGGTCTGAACATTTTTTTTCAAAATGACTGTATTTTTGTCTTTTAGAGTCCTAAAAAGACAGTTTTAGACCAGATAACTACATTTGGTCTCCAATGGCCTGAAATTTTATTTTTCAAAATTACTCTATTTTGGTCTCCAAGTGTCTAAAAAGCCTTTTTTAGTCAAAATAACTGCATTTGGTCAGCAAAGGTATGACATTTTTTTTGTCAAAATGACTGTATTTTTGTCTTTTTGAGTCTTAAAAAGCCGGTTTTAGACAAGATAACTGCATTTATGGTCTCCAATAGTCTGAACATTTTTTGCTCAAAATGACTGTATTTTGGTCTCCAAGTGTCTAAAAAGCCTTTTTTAGTCAAAATAACTGCATTTGGTCACCAAAGGTCTGAAATTAATTTTAAGTCAAAATAACTGTATTTTTGTCTTTTTGAGTCTTAAAAAGCCGGTTTTAGACAAGATAACTGCATTTATGGTCTACAATGGTCTGAACATTTTTTGCTCAAAATGACTTTATTTTGGTCTCCAAGTGTCTAAAAAACCTTTTTTTGTCAAAATAACTGCATTTGGTCACCAAAGGTCTGAACATTTTTTTCAAAATGACTGTATTTTTGTCTTTGAGAGTCTTAAAAGACGGTTTTAGACAAGATAACTACATTTGGTCTCCAATGGCCTGAATTTTTTTTCAAAATTACTCTATTTTGGTTATCAAGTGTCTAAAAAGCCTTCTTTAGTCAAAATAACTGCATTTGGTCACCAAAGGTTGGAAAATTTTTTTTAGTGAAAATTACTGTATTTTTGTCTTTTAGAGTCGTAAAAAGTCAGTTTTAGACAAGATAACTGCCTTGGGGATCTCCAATGGTTTGATTTTTTTTCAAAATGACTGTATTTTGGTCTCCAAGTGTCTTAAAAGCATTTTTTTGTCAAAATAACTGCATTTGGTAACCAAAGGTCTGAAATAAATTTTTAGTCAAAATGACTGTATTTTTGTCTTTTAGAGTCTTAAAAAGCCGGTTTTAGACAAGATAACTGCATTTGGTCGCCAATGGCCTGAAAAAAATATTTTTTTCGAAATGACTCTATTTTGGTCTCCAAGTTTCTAAAAAGACTTTTTTAGTCAAAATAACTGCATTTGGTCACCCAAGGTTGGAAAAAATTAGTAAAAATAGACAAAATAGTAACAAAACTGCATTTAGTCTCCAATGGCCTGAAAAAACATTTTTTTGGTCAAAATGGCGTTATTTTGGTCTCCATGTGTCTAAAAAGCCTTTTTTAGTCAAAATAACTGCATTTGGTCAATAGATTGGCTAAATTTTTTTGTCAAAATGACTCTATTTTGGTCTCCAAGTGTCTAAAAAGCTATTTTTAGCCAAAATAACTGCATTTGGTCACCAAAGGTATGACATTTTTTTGTAAAAATGACTGTATTTTTGTCTTTTAGAGTCTTAAAAAGCACTTTTTAGACCAGATAACTACATTTGGTCTCCAATGGCCTGAAATTTTATTTTTCAAAATTACTCTATTTTGGTCTCCAAGTGTCTAAAAAGCCTTTTTTAGTCAAAATAACTGCATTTGGTCACCAAAGGTTGGAAAAAATGTTTTTGTCAAAATTATTTTATTTTTGTCTTTTAGAGTCTTAAAGGCCAGTTTTAGACAAAATAACTGCATTTGGTCTCCAATGGTCTGAATTTTATTTCAAAATGACTATCTTGGTCTCCAAGTGTCTTATAAGCCTTTTTTAGTCCAAATAACTGCATTTGGTCACCAAAGGTTGGAAAAAAATTTTAGTCAAAATTATTTTATTTTTGTCTTTTAGAATTTTAAAAAGCCAGTTTTAGACAAGATAACTGCATTTGGTCTATAGATGGTCTGAATTTTTTTGTCAAAATGACTCTATTTTGGTCTCCAAGTGTCTAAAAAGCCTTTTTTAGTCAAAATAACTGCATTTGGTCACCAAAGGTCTGAAATTAATTTTAAGTCAAAATAACTGTATTTTTGTCTTTTTGAGTCTTAAAAAGCCGGTTTTAGACAAGATAACTGCATTTATGGTCTACAATGGTCTGAGCATTTTTTGCTCAAAATGACTTTATTTTGGTCTCCAAGTGTCTAAAAAGCCTTTTTTTTGTCAAAATAACTGCATTTGGTCACCAAAGGTCTGAACATTTTTTTCAAAATGACTGTATTTTTGTCTTTGAGAGTCTTAAAAAGACGGTTTTAGACCAGATAACTACATTTGGTCTCCAATGGCCTGAAATTTTTTTTCAAAATTACTCTATTTTGGTTATCAAGTGTCTAAAAAGCCTTCTTTAGTCAAAATAACTGCATTTGGTCACCAAAGGTTGGAAATTTTTTTTAGTCAAAATTACATTATTTTTGTCTTTTAGAGTCGTAAAAAGTCAGTTTTAGACAAGATAACTGCCTTGGGAATCTCCAATAGTCTGAATTTTTTTTTCAAAATGACTGTATTTTGGTCTCCAAGTGTCTTAAAAGCATTTTTTAGTCAAATTAACTGCATTTGGTAACCAAAGGTCTGAAATAAATTTTTAGTGAAAATGACTGTATTTTTGTCTTTTAGAGTCTTAAAAAGCCGGTTTTAGACAAGATAACTGCATTTGCTCGCCAATAGCCTGAAAAAAATATTTTGTTCAAAATGACTCTATTTTGGTCTCCAAGTTTCTAAAAAGCCTTTTTTAGTCAAAATAACTGCATTTGGTCACCCAAGGTTGGAAAAAAATTAGTCAAAATAGACAAAATAGTCAAAAAGACAAGATAACTGCATTTAGTCTCCAATGGCCTGAAAAAACATTTTTTGGGCAAAATGGCTGTATTTTGGTCTCCAAGTGTCTAAAAAGCCTTTTTTAGTCAAAATAACTGCATTTGGTCAGCAAAGGTATGACATTTTTTTTGGTCAAAATGACTGTATTTTTGTCTTTTTGAGTCTTAAAAAGCCGGTTTTAGACAAGATAACTGCATTTATGGTCTCCAATAGTCTGAACATTTTTTGCTCAAAATGACTGTATTTTTGTCTCCTAGTGTTTAAAAAGCCTTTTTTAGTCAATATAACTGCATTTGGTCACCAAAGGTATGACATTTTTTTGTCAAAATGACTGTATTTTTGTCTTTTAGAGTCTTAAAAAGCAGGTTTTAGACAAGATAACTGCATTTATGGTCTACAATGGTCTGAACATTTTTTGCTCAAAATGACTTTATTTTGGTCTCCAAGTGTCTAAAAAACCTTTTTTTGTCAAAATAACTGCATTTGGTCACCAAAGGTCTGAACATTTTTTTCAAAATGACTGTATTTTTGTCTTTGAGAGTCTTAAAAGACTTTTTTAGACAAGATAACTACATTTGGTCTCCAATGGCCTGAATTTTTTTTCAAAATTACTCTATTTTGGTTATCAAGTGTCTAAAAAGCCTTCTTTAGTCAAAATAACTGCATTTGGTCACCAAAGGTTGGAAAATTTTTTTTAGTGAAAATTACTGTATTTTTGTCTTTTAGAGTCGTAAAAAGTCAGTTTTAGACAAGATAACTGCCTTGGGGATCTCCAATGGTCTGATTTTTTTTCAAAATGACTGTATTTTGGTCTCCAAGTGTCTTAAAAGCATTTTTTTGTCAAAATAACTGCATTTGGTAACCAAAGGTCTGAAATAAATTTTTAGTCAAAATGACTGTATTTTTGTCTTTTAGAGTCTTAAAAAGCCGGTTTTAGACAAGATAACTGCATTTGGTCGCCAATGGCCTGAAATGTTTTTTTTTTCAAAATTACTCTATTTTGGTTTCCAAGTGTCTAAAAAGCCTTCTTTAGTCAAAATAACTGCATTTGGTCACCAAATTTTGGAAAAAATTATTTAGTCAAAATTACTTTATTTTTGTCTTTTAGAGTCGTAAAAAGTCAGTTTTAGACAAGATAACTGCCTTGGGGATCTCCAATGGTCTGAATTTTTTTTCAAAATGACTGTATTTTGGTCTCCAAGTGTCTTAAAAGCATTTTTAGTCAAAATAACTGCATTTGGTAACCAAAGGTCTGAAATAAATTTTTAGTCAAAATGACTGTATTTTTGTCTTTTAGAGTCTTAAAAAGCCGGTTTTAGACAAGATAACTGCATTTGGTCGCCAATGGCCTGAAAAAAATATTTTTTTCGAAATGACTCTATTTTGGTCTCCAAGTTTCTAAAAAGACTTTTTTAGTCAAAATAACTGCATTTGGTCACCCAAGGTTGGAAAAAATTAGTAAAAATAGACAAAATAGTAACAAAACTGCATTTAGTCTCCAATGGCCTTTTGGTCAAAATGGCGTTATTTTGGTCTCCATGTGTCTAAAAAGCCTTTTTTAGTCAAAATAACTGCATTTGGTCAATAGATTGTCTAAATTTTTTTGTCAAAATGACTCTATTTTGGTCTCCAAGTGTCTAAAAAGCTATTTTTAGCCAAAATAACTGCATTTGGTCACCAAAGGTATGACATTTTTTTTGTAAAAATGACTGTATTTTTGTCTTTTAGAGTCTTAAAAAGCACTTTTTAGACCAGATAACTACATTTGGTCTCCAATGGCCTGAAATTTTATTTTTCAAAATTACTCTATTTTGGTCTCCAAGTGTCTAAAAAGCCTTTTTTAGTCAAAATAACTGCATTTGGTCACCAAAGGTTGGAAAAAATTTTTTAGTCAAAATTATTTTATTTTTTTCTTTTAGAGTCTTAAAGGCCAGTTTTAGACAAAATAACTGCATCTGGTCTCCAATGGTCTGAATTTTATTTCAAAATGACTATCTTGGTCTCCAAGTGTCTTATAAGCCTTTTTTAGTCCAAATAACTGCATTTGGTCACCAAAGGTTGGAAAAAAATTTTTAGTCAAAATTATTTTATTTTTGTCTTTTAGAATTTTAAAAAGCCAGTTTTAGACAAGATAACTGCATTTGGTCTATAGATGGTCTGAATTTTTTTGTCAAAATGACTCTATTTTGGTCTCCAAGTGTCTAAAAAGCCTTTTTTAGTCAAAATAACTGCATTTGGTCACCAAAGGTCTGAAATTAATTTTAAGTCAAAATAACTGTATTTTTGTCTTTTTGAGTCTTAAAAAGCCGGTTTTAGACAAGATAACTGCATTTATGGTCTACAATGGTCTGAGCATTTTTTGCTCAAAATGACTTTATTTTGGTCTCCAAGTGTCTAAAAAGCCTTTTTTTGTCAAAATAACTGCATTTGGTCACCAAAGGTCTGAACATTTTTTTCAAAATGACTGTATTTTTGTCTTTGAGAGTCTTAAAAAGACGGTTTTAGACCAGATAACTACATTTGGTCTCCAATGGCCTGAAATTTTTTTTCAAAATTACTCTATTTTGGTTATCAAGTGTCTAAAAAATTTTTTAGTCAAAATTACATTATTTTTGTCTTTTAGAGTCGTAAAAAGTCAGTTTTAGACAAGATAACTGCCTTGGGAATCTCCAATAGTCTGAATTTTTTTTTTCAAAATGACTGTATTTTGGTCTCCAAGTGTCTTAAAAGCATTTTTTAGTCAAATTAACTGCATTTGGTAACCAAAGGTCTGAAATAAATTTTTAGTGAAAATGACTGTATTTTTGTCTTTTAGAGTCTTAAAAAGCCGGTTTTAGACAAGATAACTGCATTTGGTCGCCAATGGCCTGAAAAAAATATTTTGTTCAAAATGACTCTATTTTGGTCTCCAAGTTTCTAAAAAGCCTTTTTTAGTCAAAATAACTGCATTTGGTCACCCAAGGTTGGAAAAAAAATTAGTCAAAATAGACAAAATAGTCAAAAAGACAAGATAACTGCATTTAGTCTCCAATGGTCTGAAAAAACATTTTTTGGGCAAAATGGCTGTATTTTGGTCTCCAAGTGTCTAAAAAGCCTTTTTTAGTCAAAATAACTGCATTTGGTCAGCAAAGGTATGACATTTTTTTTGTCAAAATGACTGTATTTTTGTCTTTTTGAGTCTTAAAAAGCCGGTTTTAGACAAGATAACTGCATTTATGGTCTCCAATAGTCTGAACATTTTTTGCTCAAAATGACTGTATTTTTGTCTCCTAGTGTTTAAAAAGCCTTTTTTAGTCAATATAACTGCATTTGGTCACCAAAGGTATGACTTTTTTTGTCAAAATGACTGTATTTTTGTCTTTTAGAGTCTTAAAAAGCAGGTTTTAGACAAGATAACTGCATTTATGGTCTCCAATGGTCTGAACATTTTTTGCTCAAAATGACTGTATTTTGGTCTCCAAGTGTCTAAAAAGCCTTTTTTTGTCAAAATAACTGCATTTGGTCACCAAAGGTTGGAAAAAAAATTTTTGTCAAAATTATTTTATTTTTGTCTTTTAGAATTTTAAAACGCCACTTTTAGACAAGATAACTGCATTTGGTCTCCAATGGTCTGAATTTTTTTTCAAAATGACTGTATTTTGGTCTCCAAGTGTCTTAGAAGCCTTTTTTAGTCCAAATAACTGCATTTGGTCACCAAAGGTTGGAAACTAATTTTTAGTCAAAATTATTTTATTTTTGTCTTTTAGAATTTTAAAAAGCCAGTTTTAGACAAGATAACTGCATTTGGTCTCCAATGGTCTGAATTTATTTTAAAATGACTGTATTTTGGTCTCCAAGTGTCTTAAAAGCATTTTTTAGTCAAAATAACTGCATTTGGTCGCCAATGGCCTGAAAAAAATATTTTGTTCGAAATGACTCTATTTTGGTCTCCAAGTTTCTAAAAAGACTTTTTTAGTCAAAATAACTGCATTTGGTCACCCAAGGTTGGAAAAAATTAGTCAAAATAGACAAAATAGTAACAAAACTGCATTTAGTCTCCAATGGCCTGAAAAAACATTTTTTGGTCAAAATGGCGGTATTTTGGCCTCCATGTGTCTAAAAAGCCTTTTTTAGTCAAAATAACTGCATTTTGTCAATAGATTGTCTAAATTTTTTTGTCAAAATGACTCTATTTTGGTCTCCAAGTGTCTAAAAAGCTATTTTTAGTCAAAATAACTGCATTTGGTCACCAAAGGTATGACATTTTTTTTGTCAAAATGACTGTATTTTTGTCTTTTATAGTCTTAAAAAGCAGGTTTTAGACAAGATAACTGCATTTGGTCTATAGATGGTCTGAATTTTTTTGTCAAAATGACTCTATTTTGGTCTCCAAGTGTCTAAAAAGCCTTTTTTAGTCAAAATAACTGCATTTGGTCACCAAAGGTCTGAACATTTTTTTTCAAAATGACTGTATTTTTGTCTTTTAGAGTCTTAAAAAGACAGTTTTAGACCAGATAACTACATTTGGTCTCCAATGGCCTGAAATTTTATTTTTCAAAATTACTCTATTTTGGTCTCCAAGTGTCTAAAAAGCCTTTTTTAGTCAAAATAACTGCATTTGGTCAGCAAAGGTATGACATTTTTTTTGTCAAAATGACTGTATTTTTGTCTTTTTGAGTCTTAAAAAGCCGGTTTTAGACAAGATAACTGCATTTATGGTCTCCAATAGTCTGAACATTTTTTGCTCAAAATGACTGTATTTTGGTCTCCAAGTGTCTAAAAAGCCTTTTTTAGTCAAAATAACTGCATTTGGTCACCAAAGGTCTGAAATTAATTTTAAGTCAAAATAACTGTATTTTTGTCTTTTTGAGTCTTAAAAAGCCGGTTTTAGACAAGATAACTGCACTTATGGTCTACAATGGTCTGAACATTTTTTGCTCAAAATGACTTTATTTTGGTCTCCAAGTGTCTAAAAAACCTTTTTTTGTCAAAATAACTGCATTTGGTCACCAAAGGTCTGAACATTTTTTTCAAAATGACTGTATTTTTGTCTTTGAGAGTCTTAAAAGACGGTTTTAGACAAGATAACTACATTTGGTCTCCAATGGCCTGAATTTTTTTTCAAAATTACTCTATTTTGGTTTCCAAGTGTCTAAAAAGCCTTCTTTAGTCAAAATAACTGCATTTGGTCACCAAATTTTGGAAAAAATTATTTAGTCAAAATTACTTTATTTTTGTCTTTTAGAGTCGTAAAAAGTCAGTTTTAGACAAGATAACTGCCTTGGGGATCTCCAATGGTCTGAATTTTTTTTCAAAATGACTGTATTTTGGTCTCCAAGTGTCTTAAAAGCATTTTTAGTCAAAATAACTGCATTTGGTAACCAAAGGTCTGAAATAAATTTTTAGTCAAAATGACTGTATTTTTGTCTTTTAGAGTCTTAAAAAGCCGGTTTTAGACAAGATAACTGCATTTGGTCGCCAATGGCCTGAAAAAAATATTTTTTTCGAAATGACTCTATTTTGGTCTCCAAGTTTCTAAAAAGACTTTTTAGTCAAAATAACTGCATTTGGTCACCCAAGGTTGGAAAAAATTAGTAAAAATAGACAAAATAGTAACAAAACTGCATTTAGTCTCCAATGGCCTGAAAAAACATTTTTTTGGTCAAAATGGCGTTATTTTGGTCTCCATGTGTCTAAAAAGCCTTTTTTAGTCAAAATAACTGCATTTGGTCAATAGATTGTCTAAATTTTTTTGTCAAAATGACTCTATTTTGGTCTCCAAGTGTCTAAAAAGCTATTTTTAGCCAAAATAACTGCATTTGGTCACCAAAGGTATGACATTTTTTTGTAAAAATGAATGTATTTTTGTCTTTTAGAGTCTTAAAAAGCACTTTTTAGACCAGATAACTACATTTGGTCTCCAATGGCCTGAAATTTTATTTTTCAAAATTACTCTATTTTGGTCTCCAAGTGTCTAAAAAGCCTTTTTTAGTCAAAATAACTGCATTTGGTCACCAAAGGTTGGAAAAAATTTTTTAGTCAAAATTATTTTATTTTTGTCTTTTAGAGTCTTAAAGGCCAGTTTTAGACAAAATAACTGCATTTGGTCTCCAATGGTCTGAATTTTATTTCAAAATGACTATCTTGGTCTCCAAGTGTCTTATAAGCCTTTTTTAGTCCAAATAACTGCATTTGGTCACCAAAGGTTGGAAAAAAATTTTTAGTCAAAATTATTTTATTTTTGTCTTTTAGAATTTTAAAAAGCCAGTTTTAGACAAGATAACTGCATTTGGTCTATAGATGGTCTGAATTTTTTTGTCAAAATGACTCTATTTTGGTCTCCAAGTGTCTAAAAAGCCTTTTTTAGTCAAAATAACTGCATTTGGTCACCAAAGGTCTGAAATTAATTTTAAGTCAAAATAACTGTATTTTTGTCTTTTTGAGTCTTAAAAAGCCGGTTTTAGACAAGATAACTGCATTTATGGTCTACAATGGTCTGAGCATTTTTTGCTCAAAATGACTTTATTTTGGTCTCCAAGTGTCTAAAAAGCCTTTTTTTTGTCAAAATAACTGCATTTGGTCACCAAAGGTCTGAACATTTTTTTCAAAATGACTGTATTTTTGTCTTTGAGAGTCTTAAAAAGACGGTTTTAGACCAGATAACTACATTTGGTCTCCAATGGCCTGAAATTTTTTTTCAAAATTACTCTATTTTGGTTATCAAGTGTCTAAAAAGCCTTCTTTAGTCAAAATAACTGCATTTGGTCACCAAAGGTTGGAAAAATTTTTTAGTCAAAATTACATTATTTTTGTCTTTTAGAGTCGTAAAAAGTCAGTTTTAGACAAGATAACTGCCTTGGGAATCTCCAATAGTCTGAATTTTTTTTTCAAAATGACTGTATTTTGGTCTCCAAGTGTCTTAAAAGCATTTTTTAGTCAAATTAACTGCATTTGGTAACCAAAGGTCTGAAATAAATTTTTAGTGAAAATGACTGTATTTTTGTCTTTTAGAGTCTTAAAAAGCCGGTTTTAGACAAGATAACTGCATTTGGTCGCCAATGGCCTGAAAAAAATATTTTGTTCAAAATGACTCTATTTTGGTCTCCAAGTTTCTAAAAAGCCTTTTTTAGTCAAAATAACTGCATTTGGTCACCCAAGGTTGGAAAAAAAATTAGTCAAAATAGACAAAATAGTCAAAAAGACAAGATAACTGCATTTAGTCTCCAATGGCCTGAAAAAACATTTTTTGGGCAAAATGGCTGTATTTTGGTCTCCAAGTGTCTAAAAAGCCTTTTTTAGTCAAAATAACTGCATTTGGTCAGCAAAGGTATGACATTTTTTTTGTCAAAATGACTGTATTTTTGTCTTTTTGAGTCTTAAAAAGCCGGTTTTAGACAAGATAACTGCATTTATGGTCTCCAATAGTCTGAACATTTTTTGCTCAAAATGACTGTATTTTTGTCTCCTAGTGTTTAAAAAGCCTTTTTTAGTCAATATAACTGCATTTGGTCACCAAAGGTATGACTTTTTTTGTCAAAATGACTGTATTTTTGTCTTTTAGAGTCTTAAAAAGCAGGTTTTAGACAAGATAACTGCATTTATGGTCTCCAATGGTCTGAACATTTTTTGCTCAAAATGACTGTATTTTGGTCTCCAAGTGTCTAAAAAGCCTTTTTTTGTCAAAATAACTGCATTTGGTCACCAAAGGTTGGAAAAACAATTTTTGTCAAAATTATTTTATTTTTGTCTTTTAGAATTTTAAAACGCCACTTTTAGACAAGATAACTGCATTTGGTCTCCAATGGTCTGAATTTTTTTTCAAAATGACTGTATTTTGGTCTCCAAGTGTCTTAGAAGCCTTTTTTAGTCCAAATAACTGCATTTGGTCACCAAAGGTTGGAAACTAATTTTTAGTCAAAATTATTTTATTTTTGTCTTTTAGAATTTTAAAAAGCCAGTTTTAGACAAGATAACTGCATTTGGTCTCCAATGGACTGAATTTTTTTTAAAATGACTGTATTTTGGTCTCCAAGTGTCTTAAAAGCATTTTTTAGTCAAAATAACTGCATTTGGTCGCCAATGGCCTGAAAAAAATATTTTGTTCGAAATGACTCTATTTTGGTCTCCAAGTTTCTAAAAAGACTTTTTTAGTCAAAATAACTGCATTTGGTCACCCAAGGTTGGAAAAAATTAGTCAAAATAGACAAAATAGTAACAAAACTGCATTTAGTCTCCAATGGCCTGAAAAAACATTTTTTGGTCAAAATGGCGGTATTTTGGCCTCCATGTGTCTAAAAAGCCTTTTTTAGTCAAAATAACTGCATTTTGTCAATAGATTGTCTAAATTTTTTTGTCAAAATGACTCTATTTTGGTCTCCAAGTGTCTAAAAAGCTATTTTTAGTCAAAATAACTGCATTTGGTCACCAAAGGTATGACATTTTTTTTGTCAAAATGACTGTATTTTTGTCTTTTATAGTCTTAAAAAGCAGGTTTTAGACAAGATAACTGCATTTGGTCTATAGATGGTCTGAATTTTTTTGTCAAAATGACTCTATTTTGGTCTCCAAGTGTCTAAAAAGCCTTTTTTAGTCAAAATAACTGCATTTGGTCACCAAAGGTCTGAACATTTTTTTTCAAAATGACTGTATTTTTGTCTTTTAGAGTCTTAAAAAGACAGTTTTAGACCAGATAACTACATTTGGTCTCCAATGGCCTGAAATTTTATTTTTCAAAATTACTCTATTTTGGTCTCCAAGTGTCTAAAAAGCCTTTTTTAGTCAAAATAACTGCATTTGGTCAGCAAAGGTATGACATTTTTTTTGTCAAAATGACTGTATTTTTGTCTTTTTGAGTCTTAAAAAGCCGGTTTTAGACAAGATAACTGCATTTATGGTCTCCAATAGTCTGAACATTTTTTGCTCAAAATGACTGTATTTTGGTCTCCAAGTGTCTAAAAAGCCTTTTTTAGTCAAAATAACTGCATTTGGTCACCAAAGGTCTGAAATTAATTTTAAGTCAAAATAACTGTATTTTTGTCTTTTTGAGTCTTAAAAAGCCGGTTTTAGACAAGATAACTGCATTTATGGTCTACAATGGTCTGAACATTTTTTGCTCAAAATGACTTTATTTTGGTCTCCAAGTGTCTAAAAAACCTTTTTTTGTCAAAATAACTGCATTTGGTCACCAAAGGTCTGAACATTTTTTTCAAAATGACTGTATTTTTGTCTTTGAGAGTCTTAAAAGACGGTTTTAGACAAGATAACTACATTTGGTCTCCAATGGCCTGAATTTTTTTTCAAAATTACTCTATTTTGGTTTCCAAGTGTCTAAAAAGCCTTCTTTAGTCAAAATAACTGCATTTGGTCACCAAATTTTGGAAAAAATTATTTAGTCAAAATTACTTTATTTTTCTCTTTTAGAGTCGTAAAAAGTCAGTTTTAGACAAGATAACTGCCTTGGGGATCTCCAATGGTCTGAATTTTTTTTCAAAATGACTGTATTTTGGTCTCCAAGTGTCTTAAAAGCATTTTTAGTCAAAATAACTGCATTTGGTAACCAAAGGTCTGAAATAAATTTTTAGTCAAAATGACTGTATTTTTGTCTTTTAGAGTCTTAAAAAGCCGGTTTTAGACAAGATAACTGCATTTGGTCGCCAATGGCCTGAAAAAAATATTTTTTTCGAAATGACTCTATTTTGGTCTCCAAGTTTCTAAAAAGACTTTTTTGGTCAAAATAACTGCATTTGGTCACCCAAGGTTGGAAAAAATTAGTAAAAATAGACAAAATAGTAACAAAACTGCATTTAGTCTCCAATGGCCTGAAAAAACATTTTTTTGGTCAAAATGGCGTTATTTTGGTCTCCATGTGTCTAAAAAGCCTTTTTTAGTCAAAATAACTGCATTTGGTCAATAGATTGTCTAAATTTTTTTGTCAAAATGACTCTATTTTGGTCTCCAAGTGTCTAAAAAGCTATTTTTAGCCAAAATAACTGCATTTGGTCACCAAAGGTATGACATTTTTTTTGTAAAAATGAATGTATTTTTGTCTTTTAGAGTCTTAAAAAGCACTTTTTAGACCAGATAACTACATTTGGTCTCCAATGGCCTGAAATTTTATTTTTCAAAATTACTCTATTTTGGTCTCCAAGTGTCTAAAAAGCCTTTTTTAGTCAAAATAACTGCATTTGGTCACCAAAGGTTGGAAAAAATTTTTTAGTCAAAATTATTTTATTTTTGTCTTTTAGAGTCTTAAAGGCCAGTTTTAGACAAAATAACTGCATTTGGTCTCCAATGGTCTGAATTTTATTTCAAAATGACTATCTTGGTCTCCAAGTGTCTTATAAGCCTTTTTTAGTCCAAATAACTGCATTTGGTCACCAAAGGTTGGAAAAAAATTTTTAGTCAAAATTATTTTATTTTTGTCTTTTAGAATTTTAAAAAGCCAGTTTTAGACAAGATAACTGCATTTGGTCTATAGATGGTCTGAATTTTTTTGTCAAAATGACTCTATTTTGGTCTCCAAGTGTCTAAAAAGCCTTTTTTAGTCAAAATAACTGCATTTGGTCACCAAAGGTCTGAAATTAATTTTAAGTCAAAATAACTGTATTTTTGTCTTTTTGAGTCTTAAAAAGCCGGTTTTAGACAAGATAACTGCATTTATGGTCTACAATGGTCTGAGCATTTTTTGCTCAAAATGACTTTATTTTGGTCTCCAAGTGTCTAAAAAGCCTTTTTTTTGTCAAAATAACTGCATTTGGTCACCAAAGGTCTGAACATTTTTTTCAAAATGACTGTATTTTTGTCTTTGAGAGTCTTAAAAAGACGGTTTTAGACCAGATAACTACATTTGGTCTCCAATGGCCTGAAATTTTTTTTCAAAATTACTCTATTTTGGTTATCAAGTGTCTAAAAAGCCTTCTTTGATCAAAATAACTGCATTTGGTCACCAAAGGTTGGAAAAATTTTTTAGTCAAAATTACATTATTTTTGTCTTTTAGAGTCGTAAAAAGTCAGTTTTAGACAAGATAACTGCCTTGGGAATCTCCAATAGTCTGAATTTTTTTTTCAAAATGACTGTATTTTGGTCTCCAAGTGTCTTAAAAGCATTTTTTAGTCAAATTAACTGCATTTGGTAACCAAAGGTCTGAAATAAATTTTTAGTGAAAATGACTGTATTTTTGTCTTTTAGAGTCTTAAAAAGCCGGTTTTAGACAAGATAACTGCATTTGGTCGCCAATGGCCTGAAAAAAATATTTTGTTCAAAATGACTCTATTTTGGTCTCCAAGTTTCTAAAAAGCCTTTTTTAGTCAAAATAACTGCATTTGGTCACCCAAGGTTGGAAAAAAAATTAGTCAAAATAGACAAAATAGTCAAAAAGACAAGATAACTGCATTTAGTCTCCAATGGCCTGAAAAAACATTTTTTGGGCAAAATGGCTGTATTTTGGTCTCCAAGTGTCTAAAAAGCCTTTTTTAGTCAAAATAACTGCATTTGGTCAGCAAAGGTATGACATTTTTTTTGTCAAAATGACTGTATTTTTGTCTTTTTGAGTCTTAAAAAGCCGGTTTTAGACAAGATAACTGCATTTATGGTCTCCAATAGTCTGAACATTTTTTGCTCAAAATTACTGTATTTTTGTCTCCTAGTGTTTAAAAAGCCTTTTTTAGTCAATATAACTGCATTTGGTCACCAAAGGTATGACTTTTTTTGTCAAAATGACTGTATTTTTGTCTTTTAGAGTCTTAAAAAGCAGGTTTTAGACAAGATAACTGCATTTATGGTCTCCAATGGTCTGAACATTTTTTGCTCAAAATGACTGTATTTTGGTCTCCAAGTGTCTAAAAAGCCTTTTTTTGTCAAAATAACTGCATTTGGTCACCAAAGGTTGGAAAAAAATTTTTTGTCAAAATTATTTTATTTTTGTCTTTTAGAATTTTAAAACGCCACTTTTAGACAAGATAACTGCATTTGGTCTCCAATGGTCTGAATTTTTTTTCAAAATGACTGTATTTTGGTCTCCAAGTGTCTTAGAAGCCTTTTTTAGTCCAAATAACTGCATTTGGTCACCAAAGGTTGGAAAAAAAATTTTTGTCAAAATTATTTTATTTTTGTCTTTTAGAATTTTAAAACGCCACTTTTAGACAAGATAACTGCATTTGGTCTCCAATGGTCTGAATTTTTTTTCAAAATGACTGTATTTTGGTCTCCAAGTGTCTTAGAAGCCTTTTTTAGTCCAAATAACTGCATTTGGTCACCAAAGGTTGGAAACTAATTTTTAGTCAAAATTATTTTATTTTTGTCTTTTAGAATTTTAAAAAGCATTTTTTAGTCAAAATAACTGCATTTGGTCGCCAATGGCCTGAAAAAAATATTTTGTTCGAAATGACTCTATTTTGGTCTCCAAGTTTCTAAAAAGACTTTTTTAGTCAAAATAACTGCATTTGGTCACCCAAGGTTGGAAAAAATTAGTCAAAATAGACAAAATAGTAACAAAACTGCATTTAGTCTCCAATGGCCTGAAAAAACATTTTTTGGTCAAAATGGCGGTATTTTGGCCTCCATGTGTCTAAAAAGCCTTTTTTAGTCAAAATAACTGCATTTTGTCAATAGATTGTCTAAATTTTTTTGTCAAAATGACTCTATTTTGGTCTCCAAGTGTCTAAAAAGCTATTTTTAGTCAAAATAACTGCACTTGGTCACCAAAGGTATGACATTTTTTTTGTCAAAATGACTGTATTTTTGTCTTTTATAGTCTTAAAAAGCAGGTTTTAGACAAGATAACTGCATTTGGTCTATAGATGGTCTGAATTTTTTTGTCAAAATGACTCTATTTTGGTCTCCAAGTGTCTAAAAAGCCTTTTTTAGTCAAAATAACTGCATTTGGTCACCAAAGGTCTGAACATTTTTTTTCAAAATGACTGTATTTTTGTCTTTTAGAGTCTTAAAAAGACAGTTTTAGACCAGATAACTACATTTGGTCTCCAATGGCCTGAAATTTTATTTTTCAAAATTACTCTATTTTGGTCTCCAAGTGTCTAAAAAGCCTTTTTTAGTCAAAATAACTGCATTTGGTCAGCAAAGGTATGACATTTTTTTTGTCAAAATGACTGTATTTTTGTCTTTTTGAGTCTTAAAAAGCCGGTTTTAGACAAGATAACTGCATTTATGGTCTCCAATAGTCTGAACATTTTTTGCTCAAAATGACTGTATTTTGGTCTCCAAGTGTCTAAAAAGCCTTTTTTAGTCAAAATAACTGCATTTGGTCACCAAAGGTCTGAAATTAATTTTAAGTCAAAATAACTGTATTTTTGTCTTTTTGAGTCTTAAAAAGCCGGTTTTAGACAAGATAACTGCATTTATGGTCTACAATGGTCTGAACATTTTTTGCTCAAAATGACTTTATTTTGGTCTCCAAGTGTCTAAAAAACCTTTTTTTGTCAAAATAACTGCATTTGGTCACCAAAGGTCTGAACATTTTTTTCAAAATGACTGTATTTTTGTCTTTGAGAGTCTTAAAAGACTTTTTTAGACAAGATAACTACATTTGGTCTCCAATGGCCTGAATTTTTTTTCAAAATTACTCTATTTTGGTTATCAAGTGTCTAAAAAGCCTTCTTTAGTCAAAATAACTGCATTTGGTCACCAAAGGTTGGAAAATTTTTTTTAGTGAAAATTACTGTATTTTTGTCTTTTAGAGTCGTAAAAAGTCAGTTTTAGACAAGATAACTGCCTTGGGGATCTCCAATGGTCTGATTTTTTTTTCAAAATGACTGTATTTTGGTCTCCAAGTGTCTTAAAAGCATTTTTTTGTCAAAATAACTGCATTTGGTAACCAAAGGTCTGAAATAAATTTTTTGTCAAAATGACTGTATTTTTGTCTTTTAGAGTCTTAAAAAGCCGGTTTTAGACAAGATAACTGCATTTGGTCGCCAATGGCCTGAAATGTTTTTTTTTTCAAAATTACTCTATTTTGGTTTCCAAGTGTCTAAAAAGCCTTCTTTAGTCAAAATAACTGCATTTGGTCACCAAATTTTGGAAAAAATTATTTAGTCAAAATTACTTTATTTTTGTCTTTTAGAGTCGTAAAAAGTCAGTTTTAGACAAGATAACTGCCTTGGGGATCTCCAATGGTCTGAATTTTTTTTCAAAATGACTGTATTTTGGTCTCCAAGTGTCTTAAAAGCATTTTTAGTCAAAATAACTGCATTTGGTAACCAAAGGTCTGAAATAAATTTTTAGTCAAAATGACTGTATTTTTGTCTTTTAGAGTCTTAAAAAGCCGGTTTTAGACAAGATAACTGCATTTGGTCGCCAATGGCCTGAAAAAAATATTTTTTTCGAAATGACTCTATTTTGGTCTCCAAGTTTCTAAAAAGACTTTTTTAGTCAAAATAACTGCATTTGGTCACCCAAGGTTGGAAAAAATTAGTAAAAATAGACAAAATAGTAACAAAACTGCATTTAGTCTCCAATGGCCTTTTGGTCAAAATGGCGTTATTTTGGTCTCCATGTGTCTAAAAAGCCTTTTTTAGTCAAAATAACTGCATTTGGTCAATAGATTGTCTAAATTTTTTTGTCAAAATGACTCTATTTTGGTCTCCAAGTGTCTAAAAAGCTATTTTTAGCCAAAATAACTGCATTTGGTCACCAAAGGTATGACATTTTTTTTGTCAAAATGACTGTATTTTTGTCTTTTATAGTCTTAAAAAGCAGGTTTTAGACAAGATAACTGCATTTGGTCTATAGATGGTCTGAATTTTTTTGTCAAAATGACTCTATTTTGGTCTCCAAGTGTCTAAAAAGCCTTTTTTAGTCAAAATAACTGCATTTGGTCACCAAAGGTCTGAACATTTTTTTTCAAAATGACTGTATTTTTGTCTTTTAGAGTCTTAAAAAGACAGTTTTAGACCAGATAACTACATTTGGTCTCCAATGGCCTGAAATTTTATTTTTCAAAATTACTCTATTTTGGTCTCCAAGTGTCTAAAAAGCCTTTTTTAGTCAAAATAACTGCATTTGGTCAGCAAAGGTATGACATTTTTTTTGTCAAAATGACTGTATTTTTGTCTTTTTGAGTCTTAAAAAGCCGGTTTTAGACAAGATAACTGCATTTATGGTCTCCAATAGTCTGAACATTTTTTGCTCAAAATGACTGTATTTTGGTCTCCAAGTGTCTAAAAAGCCTTTTTTAGTCAAAATAACTGCATTTGGTCACCAAAGGTCTGAAATTAATTTTAAGTCAAAATAACTGTATTTTTGTCTTTTTGAGTCTTAAAAAGCCGGTTTTAGACAAGATAACTGCATTTATGGTCTACAATGGTCTGAACATTTTTTGCTCAAAATGACTTTATTTTGGTCTCCAAGTGTCTAAAAAACCTTTTTTTGTCAAAATAACTGCATTTGGTCACCAAAGGTCTGAACATTTTTTTCAAAATGACTGTATTTTTGTCTTTGAGAGTCTTAAAAGACGGTTTTAGACAAGATAACTACATTTGGTCTCCAATGGCCTGAATTTTTTTTCAAAATTACTCTATTTTGGTTTCCAAGTGTCTAAAAAGCCTTCTTTAGTCAAAATAACTGCATTTGGTCACCAAATTTTGGAAAAAATTATTTAGTCAAAATTACTTTATTTTTGTCTTTTAGAGTCGTAAAAAGTCAGTTTTAGACAAGATAACTGCCTTGGGGATCTCCAATGGTCTGAATTTTTTTTCAAAATGACTGTATTTTGGTCTCCAAGTGTCTTAAAAGCATTTTTAGTCAAAATAACTGCATTTGGTAACCAAAGGTCTGAAATAAATTTTTAGTCAAAATGACTGTATTTTTGTCTTTTAGAGTCTTAAAAAGCCGGTTTTAGACAAGATAACTGCATTTGGTCGCCAATGGCCTGAAAAAAATATTTTTTTCGAAATGACTCTATTTTGGTCTCCAAGTTTCTAAAAAGACTTTTTTAGTCAAAATAACTGCATTTGGTCACCCAAGGTTGGAAAAAATTAGTAAAAATAGACAAAATAGTAACAAAACTGCATTTAGTCTCCAATGGCCTGAAAAAACATTTTTTTTGTCAAAATGGCGTTATTTTGGTCTCCATGTGTCTAAAAAGCCTTTTTTCGTCAAAATAACTGCATTTGGTCAATAGATTGTCTAAATTTTTTTGTCAAAATGACTCTATTTTGGTCTCCAAGTGTCTAAAAAGCTATTTTTAGCCAAAATAACTGCATTTGGTCACCAAAGGTATGACATTTTTTTTGTAAAAATGAATGTATTTTTGTCTTTTAGAGTCTTAAAAAGCACTTTTTAGACCAGATAACTACATTTGGTCTCCAATGGCCTGAAATTTTATTTTTCAAAATTACTCTATTTTGGTCTCCAAGTGTCTAAAAAGCCTTTTTTAGTCAAAATAACTGCATTTGGTCACCAAAGGTTGGAAAAAATTTTTTAGTCAAAATTATTTTATTTTTGTCTTTTAGAGTCTTAAAGGCCAGTTTTAGACAAAATAACTGCATTTGGTCTCCAATGGTCTGAATTTTATTTCAAAATGACTATCTTGGTCTCCAAGTGTCTTATAAGCCTTTTTTAGTCCAAATAACTGCATTTGGTCACCAAAGGTTGGAAAAAAAATTTTAGTCAAAATTATTTTATTTTTGTCTTTTAGAATTTTAAAAAGCCAGTTTTAGACAAGATAACTGCATTTGGTCTATAGATGGTCTGAATTTTTTTGTCAAAATGACTCTATTTTGGTCTCCAAGTGTCTAAAAAGCCTTTTTTAGTCAAAATAACTGCATTTGGTCACCAAAGGTCTGAAATTAATTTTAAGTCAAAATAACTGTATTTTTGTCTTTTTGAGTCTTAAAAAGCCGGTTTTAGACAAGATAACTGCATTTATGGTCTACAATGGTCTGAGCATTTTTTGCTCAAAATGACTTTATTTTGGTCTCCAAGTGTCTAAAAAGCCTTTTTTTTGTCAAAATAACTGCATTTGGTCACCAAAGGTCTGAACATTTTTTTCAAAATGACTGTATTTTTGTCTTTGAGAGTCTTAAAAAGACGGTTTTAGACCAGATAACTACATTTGGTCTCCAATGGCCTGAAATTTTTTTTCAAAATTACTCTATTTTGGTTATCAAGTGTCTAAAAAGCCTTCTTTAGTCAAAATAACTGCATTTGGTCACCAAAGGTTGGAAAATTTTTTTAGTCAAAATTACATTATTTTTGTCTTTTAGAGTCGTAAAAAGTCAGTTTTAGACAAGATAACTGCCTTGGGAATCTCCAATAGTCTGAATTTTTTTTTTCAAAATGACTGTATTTTGGTCTCCAAGTGTCTTAAAAGCATTTTTTAGTCAAATTAACTGCATTTGGTAACCAAAGGTCTGAAATAAATTTTTAGTGAAAATGACTGTATTTTTGTCTTTTAGAGTCTTAAAAAGCCAGTTTTAGACAAGATAACTGCATTTGGTCGCCAATGGCCTGAAAAAAATATTTTGTTCAAAATGACTCTATTTTGGTCTCCAAGTTTCTAAAAAGCCTTTTTTAGTCAAAATAACTGCATTTGGTCACCCAAGGTTGGAAAAAAAATTAGTCAAAATAGACAAAATAGTCAAAAAGACAAGATAACTGCATTTAGTCTCCAATGGCCTGAAAAAACATTTTTTGGGCAAAATGGCTGTATTTTGGTCTCCAAGTGTCTAAAAAGCCTTTTTTAGTCAATATAACTGCATTTGGTCACCAAAGGTATGACATTTTTTTGTCAAAATGACTGTATTTTTGTCTTTTAGAGTCTTAAAAAGCAGGTTTTAGACAAGATAACTGCATTTATGGTCTCCAATGGTCTGAACATTTTTTGCTCAAAATGACTGTATTTTGGTCTCCAAGTGTTGTCAAAATAACTGCATTTGGTCACCAAAGGTTGCAAAAAAATTTTTTGTCAAAATTATTTTATTTTTGTCTTTTAGAATTTTAAAACGCCACTTTTAGACAAGATAACTGCATTTGGTCTCCAATGGTCTGAATTTTTTTTCAAAATGACTGTATTTTGGTCTCCAAGTGTCCTAGAAGCCTTTTTTAGTCCAAATAACTGCATTTGGTCACCAAAGGTTGGAAACTAATTTTTAGTCAAAATTATTTTATTTTTGTCTTTTAGAATTTTAAAAAGCCAGTTTTAGACAAGATAACTGCATTTGGTCTCCAATGGTCTGAATTTTTTTTAAAATGACTGTATTTTGGTCTCCAAGTGTCTTAAAAGCATTTTTTAGTCAAAATAACTGCATTTGGTCGCCAATGGCCTGAAAAAAATATTTTGTTCGAAATGACTCTATTTTGGTCTCCAAGTTTCTAAAAAGACTTTTTTAGTCAAAATAACTGCATTTGGTCACCCAAGGTTGGAAAAAATTAGTCAAAATAGACAAAATAGTAACAAAACTGCATTTAGTCTCCAATGGCCTGAAAAAACATTTTTTTGGTCAAAATGGCGGTATTTTGGCCTCCATGTGTCTAAAAAGCCTTTTTTAGTCAAAATAACTGCATTTTGTCAATAGATTGTCTAAATTTTTTTGTCAAAATGACTCTATTTTGGTCTCCAAGTGTCTAAAAAGCTATTTTTAGTCAAAATAACTGCATTTGGTCACCAAAGGTATGACATTTTTTTTGACAAAATGACTGTATTTTTGTCTTTTATAGTCTTAAAAAGCAGGTTTTAGACAAGATAACTGCATTTGGTCTATAGATGGTCTGAATTTTTTTGTCAAAATTACTCTATTTTGGTCTCCAAGTGTCTAAAAAGCCTTTTTTAGTCAAAATAACTGCATTTGGTCACCAAAGGTCTGAACATTTTTTTTCAAAATGACTGTATTTTTGTCTTTTAGGGTCTTAAAAAGACAGTTTTAGACCAGATAACTACATTTGGTCTCCAATGGCCTGAAATTTTATTTTTCAAAATTACTCTATTTTGGTCTCCAAGTGTCTAAAAAGCCTTTTTTAGTCAAAATAACTGCATTTGGTCAGCAAAGGTATGACATTTTTTTTGTCAAAATGACTGTATTTTTGTCTTTTTGAGTCTTAAAAAGCCGGTTTTAGACAAGATAACTGCATTTATGGTCTCCAATAGTCTGAACATTTTTTGCTCAAAATGACTGTATTTTGGTCTCCAAGTGTCTAAAAAGCCTTTTTTAGTCAAAATAACTGCATTTGGTCACCAAAGGTCTGAAATTAATTTTAAGTCAAAATAACTGTATTTTTGTCTTTTTGAGTCTTAAAAAGCCGGTTTTAGACAAGATAACTGCATTTATTGTCTACAATGGTCTGAACATTTTTTGCTCAAAATGACTTTATTTTGGTCTCCAAGTGTCTAAAAAACCTTTTTTTGTCAAAATAACTGCATTTGGTCACCAAAGGTCTGAACATTTTTTTCAAAATGACTGTATTTTTGTCTTTGAGAGTCTTAAAAGACTTTTTTAGACAAGATAACTACATTTGGTCTCCAATGGCCTGAATTTTTTTTCAAAATTACTCTATTTTGGTTATCAAGTGTCTAAAAAGCCTTCTTTAGTCAAAATAACTGCATTTGGTCACCAAAGGTTGGAAAATTTTTTTTAGTGAAAATTACTGTATTTTTGTCTTTTAGAGTCGTAAAAAGTCAGTTTTAGACAAGATAACTGCCTTGGGGATCTCCAATGGTCTGATTTTTTTTTCAAAATGACTGTATTTTGGTCTCCAAGTGTCTTAAAAGCATTTTTTTGTCAAAATAACTGCATTTGGTAACCAAAGGTCTGAAATAAATTTTTTGTCAAAATGACTGTATTTTTGTCTTTTAGAGTCTTAAAAAGCCGGTTTTAGACAAGATAACTGCATTTGGTCGCCAATGGCCTGAAATGTTTTTTTTTTCAAAATTACTCTATTTTGGTTTCCAAGTGTCTAAAAAGCCTTCTTTAGTCAAAATAACTGCATTTGGTCACCAAATTTTGGAAAAAATTATTTAGTCAAAATTACTTTATTTTTGTCTTTTAGAGTCGTAAAAAGTCAGTTTTAGACAAGATAACTGCCTTGGGGATCTCCAATGGTCTGAATTTTTTTTCAAAATGACTGTATTTTGGTCTCCAAGTGTCTTAAAAGCATTTTTAGTCAAAATAACTGCATTTGGTAACCAAAGGTCTGAAATAAATTTTTAGTCAAAATGACTGTATTTTTGTCTTTTAGAGTCTTAAAAAGCCGGTTTTAGACAAGATAACTGCATTTGGTCGCCAATGGCCTGAAAAAAATATTTTTTTCGAAATGACTCTATTTTGGTCTCCAAGTTTCTAAAAAGACTTTTTTAGTCAAAATAACTGCATTTGGTCACCCAAGGTTGGAAAAAATTAGTAAAAATAGACAAAATAGTAACAAAACTGCATTTAGTCTCCAATGGCCTTTTGGTCAAAATGGCGTTATTTTGGTCTCCATGTGTCTAAAAAGCCTTTTTTAGTCAAAATAACTGCATTTGGTCAATAGATTGTCTAAATTTTTTTGTCAAAATGACTCTATTTTGGTCTCCAAGTGTCTAAAAAGCTATTTTTAGCCAAAATAACTGCATTTGGTCACCAAAGGTATGACATTTTTTTTGTAAAAATGACTGTATTTTTGTCTTTTAGAGTCTTAAAAAGCACTTTTTAGACCAGATAACTACATTTGGTCTCCAATGGCCTGAAATTTTATTTTTCAAAATTACTCTATTTTGGTCTCCAAGTGTCTAAAAAGCCTTTTTTAGTCAAAATAACTGCATTTGGTCACCAAAGGTTGGAAAAAATTTTTTAGTCAAAATTATTTTATTTTTGTCTTTTAGAGTCTTAAAGGCCAGTTTTAGACAAAATAACTGCATTTGGTCTCCAATGGTCTGAATTTTATTTCAAAATGACTATCTTGGTCTCCAAGTGTCTTATAAGCCTTTTTTAGTCCAAATAACTGCATTTGGTCACCAAAGGTCTGAAATTAATTTTAAGTCAAAATAACTGTATTTTTGTCTTTTTGAGTCTTAAAAAGCCGGTTTTAGACAAGATAACTGCATTTATTGTCTACAATGGTCTGAACATTTTTTGCTCAAAATGACTTTATTTTGGTCTCCAAGTGTCTAAAAAACCTTTTTTTGTCAAAATAACTGCATTTGGTCACCAAAGGTCTGAACATTTTTTTCAAAATGACTGTATTTTTGTCTTTGAGAGTCTTAAAAGACTTTTTTAGACAAGATAACTACATTTGGTCTCCAATGGCCTGAATTTTTTTTCAAAATTACTCTATTTTGGTTATCAAGTGTCTAAAAAGCCTTCTTTAGTCAAAATAACTGCATTTGGTCACCAAAGGTTGGAAAATTTTTTTTAGTGAAAATTACTGTATTTTTGTCTTTTAGAGTCGTAAAAAGTCAGTTTTAGACAAGATAACTGCCTTGGGGATCTCCAATGGTCTGATTTTTTTTTCAAAATGACTGTATTTTGGTCTCCAAGTGTCTTAAAAGCATTTTTTTGTCAAAATAACTGCATTTGGTAACCAAAGGTCTGAAATAAATTTTTTGTCAAAATGACTGTATTTTTGTCTTTTAGAGTCTTAAAAAGCCGGTTTTAGACAAGATAACTGCATTTGGTCGCCAATGGCCTGAAATGTTTTTTTTTTCAAAATTACTCTATTTTGGTTTCCAAGTGTCTAAAAAGCCTTCTTTAGTCAAAATAACTGCATTTGGTCACCAAATTTTGGAAAAAATTATTTAGTCAAAATTACTTTATTTTTGTCTTTTAGAGTCGTAAAAAGTCAGTTTTAGACAAGATAACTGCCTTGGGGATCTCCAATGGTCTGAATTTTTTTTCAAAATGACTGTATTTTGGTCTCCAAGTGTCTTAAAAGCATTTTTAGTCAAAATAACTGCATTTGGTAACCAAAGGTCTGAAATAAATTTTTAGTCAAAATGACTGTATTTTTGTCTTTTAGAGTCTTAAAAAGCCGGTTTTAGACAAGATAACTGCATTTGGTCGCCAATGGCCTGAAAAAAATATTTTTTTCGAAATGACTCTATTTTGGTCTCCAAGTTTCTAAAAAGACTTTTTTAGTCAAAATAACTGCATTTGGTCACCCAAGGTTGGAAAAAATTAGTAAAAATAGACAAAATAGTAACAAAACTGCATTTAGTCTCCAATGGCCTTTTGGTCAAAATGGCGTTATTTTGGTCTCCATGTGTCTAAAAAGCCTTTTTTAGTCAAAATAACTGCATTTGGTCAATAGATTGTCTAAATTTTTTTGTCAAAATGACTCTATTTTGGTCTCCAAGTGTCTAAAAAGCTATTTTTAGCCAAAATAACTGCATTTGGTCACCAAAGGTATGACATTTTTTTTGTAAAAATGACTGTATTTTTGTCTTTTAGAGTCTTAAAAAGCACTTTTTAGACCAGATAACTACATTTGGTCTCCAATGGCCTGAAATTTTATTTTTCAAAATTACTCTATTTTGGTCTCCAAGTGTCTAAAAAGCCTTTTTTAGTCAAAATAACTGCATTTGGTCACCAAAGGTTGGAAAAATTTTTTTAGTCAAAATTATTTTATTTTTGTCTTTTAGAGTCTTAAAGGCCAGTTTTAGACAAAATAACTGCATTTGGTCTCCAATGGTCTGAATTTTATTTCAAAATGACTATCTTGGTCTCCAAGTGTCTTATAAGCCTTTTTTAGTCCAAATAACTGCATTTGGTCACCAAAGGTTGGAAAAATTTTTTTAGTCAAAATTATTTTATTTTTGTCTTTTAGAATTTTAAAAAGCCAGTTTTAGACAAGATAACTGCATTTGGTCTATAGATGGTCTGAATTTTTTTGTCAAAATGACTCTATTTTGGTCTCCAAGTGTCTAAAAAGCCTTTTTTAGTCAAAATAACTGCATTTGGTCACCAAAGGTCTGAAATTAATTTTAAGTCAAAATAACTGTATTTTTGTCTTTTTGAGTCTTAAAAAGCCGGTTTTAGACAAGATAACTGCATTTATGGTCTACAATGGTCTGAGCATTTTTTGCTCAAAATGACTTTATTTTGGTCTCCAAGTGTCTAAAAAGCCTTTTTTTGTCAAAATAACTGCATTTGGTCACCAAAGGTCTGAACATTTTTTTCAAAATGACTGTATTTTGGTTATCAAGAGTCTAAAAAGCCTTCTTTAGTCAAAATAACTGCATTTGGTCACCAAAGGTTGGAAAAAATTTTTAGTCAAAATTACATTATTTTTGTCTTTTAGAGTCGTAAAAAGTCAGTTTTAGACAAGATAACTGCCTTGGGAATCTCCAATAGTCTGAATTTTTTTTCAAAATGACTGTATTTTGGTCTCCAAGTGTCTTAAAAGCATTTTTTAGTCAAATTAACTGCATTTGGTAACCAAAGGTCTGAAATAAATTTTTAGTGAAAATAACTGTATTTTTGTCTTTTAGAGTCTTAAAAAGCCGGTTTTAGACAAGATAACTGCATTTGGTCGCCAATGGCCTAAAAAAAAATTTTGTTCAAAATGACTCTATTTTGGTCTCCAAGTTTCTAAAAAGCCTTTTTTAGTCAAAATAACTGCATTTGGTCACCCAAGGTTGGAAAAAAAATCAGTCAAAATAGACAAAATAGTCAAAAAGACAAGATAACTGCATTTAGTCTCCAATGGCCTGAAAAAACATTTTTTGGGCAAAATGGCTGTATTTTGGTCTCCAAGTGTCTAAAAAGCCTTTTTTAGTCAAAATAACTGCATTTGGTCAGCAAAGGTATGACATTTTTTTTGTCAAAATGACTGTATTTTTGTCTTTTTGAGTCTTAAAAAGCCGGTTTTAGACAAGATAACTGCATTTATGGTCTCCAATAGTCTGAACATTTTTTGCTCAAAATGACTGTATTTTTGTCTCCTAGTGTTTAAAAAGCCTTTTTTAGTCAATATAACTGCATTTGGTCACCAAAGGTATGACATTTTTTTGTCAAAATGACTGTATTTTTGTCTTTTAGAGTCTTAAAAAGCAGGTTTTAGACAAGATAACTGCATTTATGGTCTCCAATGGTCTGAACATTTTTTGCTCAAAATGACTGTATTTTGGTCTCCAAGTGTCTAAAAAGCCTTTTTTTGTCAAAATAACTGCATTTGGTCACCAAAGGTTGGAAAAAAAATTTTTGTCAAAATTATTTTATTTTTGTCTTTTAGAATTTTAAAACGCCAGTTTTAGACAAGATAACTGCATTTGGTCTCCAATGGTCTGAATTTTTTTTCAAAATGACTGTATTTTGGTCTCCAAGTGTCTTAGAAGCCTTTTTTAGTCCAAATAACTGCATTTGGTCACCAAAGGTTGGAAACTAATTTTTAGTCAAAATTATTTTATTTTTGTCTTTTAGAATTTTAAAAAGCCAGTTTTAGACAAGATAACTGCATTTGGTCTCCAATGGTCTGAATTTTTTTTAAAATGACTGTATTTTGGTCTCCAAGTGTCTTAAAAGCATTTTTTAGTCAAAATAACTGCATTTGGTCGCCAATGGCCTGAAAAAAATATTTTGTTCGAAATGACTCTATTTTGGTCTCCAAGTTTCTAAAAAGACTTTTTTAGTCAAAATAACTGCATTTGGTCACCCAAGGTTGGAAAAAATTAGTCAAAATAGACAAAATAGTAACAAAACTGCATTTAGTCTCCAATGGCCTGAAAAAACATTTTTTGGTCAAAATGGCGGTATTTTGGCCTCCATGTGTCTAAAAAGCCTTTTTTAGTCAAAATAACTGCATTTTGTCAATAGATTGTCTAAATTTTTTTGTCAAAATGACTCTATTTTGGTCTCCAAGTGTCTAAAAAGCTATTTTTAGTCAAAATAACTGCATTTGGTCACCAAAGGTATGACATTTTTTTTGTCAAAATGACTGTATTTTTGTCTTCTATAGTCTTAAAAAGCAGGTTGTAGACAAGATAACTGCATTTGGTCTATAGATGGTCTGAATTTTTTTGTCAAAATGACTCTATTTTGGTCTCCAAGTGTCTAAAAAGCCTTTTTTAGTCAAAATAACTGCATTTGGTCACCAAAGGTCTGAACATTTTTTTTTCAAAATGACTGTATTTTTGTCTTTTAGAGTCCTAAAAAGACAGTTTTAGACCAGATAACTACATTTGGTCTCCAATGGCCTGAAATTTTATTTTTCAAAATTACTCTATTTTGGTCTCCAAGTGTCTAAAAAGCCTTTTTTAGTCAAAATAACTGCATTTGGTCAGCAAAGGTATGACATTTTTTTTGTCAAAATGACTGTATTTTTGTCTTTTTGAGTCTTAAAAAGCCGGTTTTAGACAAGATAACTGCCTTGGGGATCTCCAATGGTCTGATTTTTTTTTCAAAATGACTGTATTTTGGTCTCCAAGTGTCTTAAAAGCATTTTTTTGTCAAAATAACTGCATTTGGTAACCAAAGGTCTGAAATAAATTTTTTGTCAAAATGACTGTATTTTTGTCTTTTAGAGTCTTAAAAAGCCGGTTTTAGACAAGATAACTGCATTTGGTCGCCAATGGCCTGAAATGTTTTTTTTTTCAAAATTACTCTATTTTGGTTTCCAAGTGTCTAAAAAGCCTTCTTTAGTCAAAATAACTGCATTTGGTCACCAAATTTTGGAAAAAATTATTTAGTCAAAATTACTTTATTTTTGTCTTTTAGAGTCGTAAAAAGTCAGTTTTAGACAAGATAACTGCCTTGGGGATCTCCAATGGTCTGAATTTTTTTTCAAAATGACTGTATTTTGGTCTCCAAGTGTCTTAAAAGCATTTTTAGTCAAAATAACTGCATTTGGTAACCAAAGGTCTGAAATAAATTTTTAGTCAAAATGACTGTATTTTTGTCTTTTAGAGTCTTAAAAAGCCGGTTTTAGACAAGATAACTGCATTTGGTCGCCAATGGCCTGAAAAAAATATTTTTTTCGAAATGACTCTATTTTGGTCTCCAAGTTTCTAAAAAGACTTTTTTAGTCAAAATAACTGCATTTGGTCACCCAAGGTTGGAAAAAATTAGTAAAAATAGACAAAATAGTAACAAAACTGCATTTAGTCTCCAATGGCCTTTTGGTCAAAATGGCGTTATTTTGGTCTCCATGTGTCTAAAAAGCCTTTTTTAGTCAAAATAACTGCATTTGGTCAATAGATTGTCTAAATTTTTTTGTCAAAATGACTCTATTTTGGTCTCCAAGTGTCTAAAAAGCTATTTTTAGCCAAAATAACTGCATTTGGTCACCAAAGGTATGACATTTTTTTTGTAAAAATGACTGTATTTTTGTCTTTTAGAGTCTTAAAAAGCACTTTTTAGACCAGATAACTACATTTGGTCTCCAATGGCCTGAAATTTTATTTTTCAAAATTACTCTATTTTGGTCTCCAAGTGTCTAAAAAGCCTTTTTTAGTCAAAATAACTGCATTTGGTCACCAAAGGTTGGAAAAAATTTTTTAGTCAAAATTATTTTATTTTTGTCTTTTAGAGTCTTAAAGGCCAGTTTTAGACAAAATAACTGCATTTGGTCTCCAATGGTCTGAATTTTATTTCAAAATGACTATCTTGGTCTCCAAGTGTCTTATAAGCCTTTTTTAGTCCAAATAACTGCATTTGGTCACCAAAGGTCTGAAATTAATTTTAAGTCAAAATAACTGTATTTTTGTCTTTTTGAGTCTTAAAAAGCCGGTTTTAGACAAGATAACTGCATTTATTGTCTACAATGGTCTGAACATTTTTTGCTCAAAATGACTTTATTTTGGTCTCCAAGTGTCTAAAAAACCTTTTTTTGTCAAAATAACTGCATTTGGTCACCAAAGGTCTGAACATTTTTTTCAAAATGACTGTATTTTTGTCTTTGAGAGTCTTAAAAGACTTTTTTAGACAAGATAACTACATTTGGTCTCCAATGGCCTGAATTTTTTTTCAAAATTACTCTATTTTGGTTATCAAGTGTCTAAAAAGCCTTCTTTAGTCAAAATAACTGCATTTGGTCACCAAAGGTTGGAAAATTTTTTTTAGTGAAAATTACTGTATTTTTGTCTTTTAGAGTCGTAAAAAGTCAGTTTTAGACAAGATAACTGCCTTGGGGATCTCCAATGGTCTGATTTTTTTTTCAAAATGACTGTATTTTGGTCTCCAAGTGTCTTAAAAGCATTTTTTTGTCAAAATAACTGCATTTGGTAACCAAAGGTCTGAAATAAATTTTTTGTCAAAATGACTGTATTTTTGTCTTTTAGAGTCTTAAAAAGCCGGTTTTAGACAAGATAACTGCATTTGGTCGCCAATGGCCTGAAATGTTTTTTTTTCAAAATTACTCTATTTTGGTTTCCAAGTGTCTAAAAAGCCTTCTTTAGTCAAAATAACTGCATTTGGTCACCAAATTTTGGAAAAAATTATTTAGTCAAAATTACTTTATTTTTGTCTTTTAGAGTCGTAAAAAGTCAGTTTTAGACAAGATAACTGCCTTGGGGATCTCCAATGGTCTGAATTTTTTTTCAAAATGACTGTATTTTGGTCTCCAAGTGTCTTAAAAGCATTTTTAGTCAAAATAACTGCATTTGGTAACCAAAGGTCTGAAATAAATTTTTAGTCAAAATGACTGTATTTTTGTCTTTTAGAGTCTTAAAAAGCCGGTTTTAGACAAGATAACTGCATTTGGTCGCCAATGGCCTGAAAAAAATATTTTTTTCGAAATGACTCTATTTTGGTCTCCAAGTTTCTAAAAAGACTTTTTTAGTCAAAATAACTGCATTTGGTCACCCAAGGTTGGAAAAAATTAGTAAAAATAGACAAAATAGTAACAAAACTGCATTTAGTCTCCAATGGCCTTTTGGTCAAAATGGCGTTATTTTGGTCTCCATGTGTCTAAAAAGCCTTTTTTAGTCAAAATAACTGCATTTGGTCAATAGATTGTCTAAATTTTTTTGTCAAAATGACTCTATTTTGGTCTCCAAGTGTCTAAAAAGCTATTTTTAGCCAAAATAACTGCATTTGGTCACCAAAGGTATGACATTTTTTTTGTAAAAATGACTGTATTTTTGTCTTTTAGAGTCTTAAAAAGCACTTTTTAGACCAGATAACTACATTTGGTCTCCAATGGCCTGAAATTTTATTTTTCAAAATTACTCTATTTTGGTCTCCAAGTGTCTAAAAAGCCTTTTTTAGTCAAAATAACTGCATTTGGTCACCAAAGGTTGGAAAAATTTTTTTAGTCAAAATTATTTTATTTTTGTCTTTTAGAGTCTTAAAGGCCAGTTTTAGACAAAATAACTGCATTTGGTCTCCAATGGTCTGAATTTTATTTCAAAATGACTATCTTGGTCTCCAAGTGTCTTATAAGCCTTTTTTAGTCCAAATAACTGCATTTGGTCACCAAAGGTTGGAAAAAATTTTTTAGTCAAAATTATTTTATTTTTGTCTTTTAGAATTTTAAAAAGCCAGTTTTAGACAAGATAACTGCATTTGGTCTATAGATGGTCTGAATTTTTTTGTCAAAATGACTCTATTTTGGTCTCCAAGTGTCTAAAAAGCCTTTTTTAGTCAAAATAACTGCATTTGGTCACCAAAGGTCTGAAATTAATTTTAAGTCAAAATAACTGTATTTTTGTCTTTTTGAGTCTTAAAAAGCCGGTTTTAGACAAGATAACTGCATTTATGGTCTACAATGGTCTGAGCATTTTTTGCTCAAAATGACTTTATTTTGGTCTCCAAGTGTCTAAAAAGCCTTTTTTTGTCAAAATAACTGCATTTGGTCACCAAAGGTCTGAACATTTTTTTCAAAATGACTGTATTTTGGTTATCAAGAGTCTAAAAAGCCTTCTTTAGTCAAAATAACTGCATTTGGTCACCAAAGGTTGGAAAAAATTTTTAGTCAAAATTACATTATTTTTGTCTTTTAGAGTCGTAAAAAGTCAGTTTTAGACAAGATAACTGCCTTGGGAATCTCCAATAGTCTGAATTTTTTTTCAAAATGACTGTATTTTGGTCTCCAAGTGTCTTAAAAGCATTTTTTAGTCAAATTAACTGCATTTGGTAACCAAAGGTCTGAAATAAATTTTTAGTGAAAATAACTGTATTTTTGTCTTTTAGAGTCTTAAAAAGCCGGTTTTAGACAAGATAACTGCATTTGGTCGCCAATGGCCTGAAAAAAATATTTTGTTCAAAATGACTCTATTTTGGTCTCCAAGTTTCTAAAAAGCCTTTTTTAGTCAAAATAACTGCATTTGGTCACCCAAGGTTGGAAAAAAAATCAGTCAAAATAGACAAAATAGTCAAAAAGACAAGATAACTGCATTTAGTCTCCAATGGCCTGAAAAAACATTTTTTGGGCAAAATGGCTGTATTTTGGTCTCCAAGTGTCTAAAAAGCCTTTTTTAGTCAAAATAACTGCATTTGGTCAGCAAAGGTATGACATTTTTTTTGTCAAAATGACTGTATTTTTGTCTTTTTGAGTCTTAAAAAGCCGGTTTTAGACAAGATAACTGCATTTATGGTCTCCAATAGTCTGAACATTTTTTGCTCAAAATGACTGTATTTTTGTCTCCTAGTGTTTAAAAAGCCTTTTTTAGTCAATATAACTGCATTTGGTCACCAAAGGTATGACATTTTTTTGTCAAAATGACTGTATTTTTGTCTTTTAGAGTCTTAAAAAGCAGGTTTTAGACAAGATAACTGCATTTATGGTCTCCAATGGCCTGAATTTTTTTTCAAAATTACTCTATTTTGGTTATCAAGTGTCTAAAAAGCCTTCTTTAGTCAAAATAACTGCATTTGGTCACCAAAGGTTGGAAATTTTTTTTTAGTGAAAATTACTGTATTTTTGTCTTTTAGAGTCGTAAAAAGTCAGTTTTAGACAAGATAACTGCCTTGGGGATCTCCAATGGTTTGATTTTTTTTCAAAATGACTGTATTTTGGTCTCCAAGTGTCTTAAAAGCATTTTTTTGTCAAAATAACTGCATTTGGTAACCAAAGGTCTGAAATAACTTTTTAGTCAAAATGACTGTATTTTTGTCTTTTAGAGTCTTAAAAAGCCGGTTTTAGACAAGATAACTGCATTTGGTCGCCAATGGCCTGAAATGTTTTTTTTTTTCAAAATTACTCTATTTTGGTTTCCAAGTGTCTAAAAAGCCTTCTTTAGTCAAAATAACTGCATTTGGTCACCAAATTTTGGAAAAAATTATTTAGTCAAAATTACTTTATTTTTGTCTTTTAGAGTCGTAAAAAGTCAGTTTTAGACAAGATAACTGCCTTGGGGATCTCCAATGGTCTGAATTTTTTTTCAAAATGACTGTATTTTGGTCTCCAAGTGTCTTAAAAGCATTTTTAGTCAAAATAACTGCATTTGGTAACCAAAGGTCTGAAATAAATTTTTAGTCAAAATGACTGTATTTTTGTCTTTTAGAGTCTTAAAAAGCCGGTTTTAGACAAGATAACTGCATTTGGTCGCCAATGGCCTGAAAAAAATATTTTTTTCGAAATGACTCTATTTTGGTCTCCAAGTTTCTAAAAAGACTTTTTTAGTCAAAATAACTGCATTTGGTCACCCAAGGTTGGAAAAAATTAGTAAAAATAGACAAAATAGTAACAAAACTGCATTTAGTCTCCAATGGCCTGAAAAAACATTTTTTTGGTCAAAATGGCGTTATTTTGGTCTCCATGTGTCTAAAAAGCCTTTTTTAGTCAAAATAACTGCATTTGGTCAATAGATTGTCTAAATTTTTTTGTCAAAATGACTCTATTTTGGTCTCCAAGTGTCTAAAAAGCTATTTTTAGCCAAAATAACTGCATTTGGTCACCAAAGGTATGACATTTTTTTGTAAAAATGACTGTATTTTTGTCTTTTAGAGTCTTAAAAAGCACTTTTTAGACCAGATAACTACATTTGGTCTCCAATGGCCTGAAATTTTATTTTTCAAAATTACTCTATTTTGGTCTCCAAGTGTCTAAAAAGCCTTTTTTAGTCAAAATAACTGCATTTGGTCACCAAAGGTTGGAAAAAATGTTTTTGTCAAAATTATTTTATTTTTGTCTTTTAGAGTCTTAAAGGCCAGTTTTAGACAAAATAACTGCATTTGGTCTCCAATGGTCTGAATTTTATTTCAAAATGACTATCTTGGTCTCCAAGTGTCTTATAAGCCTTTTTTAGTCCAAATAACTGCATTTGGTCACCAAAGGTTGGAAAAAAATTTTAGTCAAAATTATTTTATTTTTGTCTTTTAGAATTTTAAAAAGCCAGTTTTAGACAAGATAACTGCATTTGGTCTATAGATGGTCTGAATTTTTTTGTCAAAATGACTCTATTTTGGTCTCCAAGTGTCTAAAAAGCCTTTTTTAGTCAAAATAACTGCATTTGGTCACCAAAGGTCTGAAATTAATTTTAAGTCAAAATAACTGTATTTTTGTCTTTTTGAGTCTTAAAAAGCCGGTTTTAGACAAGATAACTGCATTTATGGTCTACAATGGTCTGAGCATTTTTTGCTCAAAATGACTTTATTTTGGTCTCCAAGTGTCTAAAAAGCCTTTTTTTTTGTCAAAATAACTGCATTTGGTCACCAAAGGTCTGAACATTTTTTTCAAAATGACTGTATTTTTGTCTTTGAGAGTCTTAAAAAGACGGTTTTAGACCAGATAACTACATTTGGTCTCCAATGGCCTGAAATTTTTTTTCAAAATTACTCTATTTTGGTTATCAAGTGTCTAAAAAGCCTTCTTTAGTCAAAATAACTGCATTTGGTCACCAAAGGTTGGAAATTTTTTTTAGTCAAAATTACATTATTTTTGTCTTTTAGAGTCGTAAAAAGTCAGTTTTAGACAAGATAACTGCCTTGGGAATCTCCAATAGTCTGAATTTTTTTTTCAAAATGACTGTATTTTGGTCTCCAAGTGTCTTAAAAGCATTTTTTAGTCAAATTAACTGCATTTGGTAACCAAAGGTCTGAAATAAATTTTTAGTGAAAATGACTGTATTTTTGTCTTTTAGAGTCTTAAAAAGCCGGTTTTAGACAAGATAACTGCATTTGCTCGCCAATAGCCTGAAAAAAATATTTTGTTCAAAATGACTCTATTTTGGTCTCCAAGTTTCTAAAAAGCCTTTTTTAGTCAAAATAACTGCATTTGGTCACCCAAGGTTGGAAAAAAATTAGTCAAAATAGACAAAATAGTCAAAAAGACAAGATAACTGCATTTAGTCTCCAATGGCCTGAAAAAACATTTTTTGGGCAAAATGGCTGTATTTTGGTCTCCAAGTGTCTAAAAAGCCTTTTTTAGTCAAAATAACTGCATTTGGTCAGCAAAGGTATGACATTTTTTTTTGTCAAAATGACTGTATTTTTGTCTTTTTGAGTCTTAAAAAGCCGGTTTTAGACAAGATAACTGCATTTATGGTCTCCAATAGTCTGAACATTTTTTGCTCAAAATGACTGTATTTTTGTCTCCTAGTGTTTAAAAAGCCTTTTTTAGTCAATATAACTGCATTTGGTCACCAAAGGTATGACATTTTTTTGTCAAAATGACTGTATTTTTGTCTTTTAGAGTCTTAAAAAGCAGGTTTTAGACAAGATAACTGCATTTATGGTCTACAATGGTCTGAACATTTTTTGCTCAAAATGACTTTATTTTGGTCTCCAAGTGTCTAAAAAACCTTTTTTTGTCAAAATAACTGCATTTGGTCACCAAAGGTCTGAACATTTTTTTCAAAATGACTGTATTTTTGTCTTTGAGAGTCTTAAAAGACTTTTTTAGACAAGATAACTACATTTGGTCTCCAATGGCCTGAATTTTTTTTCAAAATTACTCTATTTTGGTTATCAAGTGTCTAAAAAGCCTTCTTTAGTCAAAATAACTGCATTTGGTCACCAAAGGTTGGAAAATTTTTTTTAGTGAAAATTACTGTATTTTTGTCTTTTAGAGTCGTAAAAAGTCAGTTTTAGACAAGATAACTGCCTTGGGGATCTCCATTGGTCTGAATTTTTTTTCAAAATGACTGTATTTTGGTCTCCAAGTGTCTTAAAAGCATTTTTAGTCAAAATAACTGCATTTGGTAACCAAAGGTCTGAAATAAATTTTTAGTCAAAATTACTGTATTTTTGTCTTTTAGAGTCTTAAAAAGCCGGTTTTAGACAAGATAACTGCATTTGGTCGCCAATGGCCTGAAAAAAATATTTTTTTCGAAATGACTCTATTTTGGTCTCCAAGTTTCTAAAAAGACTTTTTTAGTCAAAATAACTGCATTTGGTCACCCAAGGTTGGAAAAAATTAGTAAAAATAGACAAAATAGTAACAAAACTGCATTTAGTCTCCAATGGCCTTTTGGTCAAAATGGCGTTATTTTGGTCTCCATGTGTCTAAAAAGCCTTTTTTAGTCAAAATAACTGCATTTGGTCAATAGATTGTCTAAATTTTTTTGTCAAAATGACTCTATTTTGGTCTCCAAGTGTCTAAAAAGCTATTTTTAGCCAAAATAACTGCATTTGGTCACCAAAGGTATGACATTTTTTTTGTAAAAATGACTGTATTTTTGTCTTTTAGAGTCTTAAAAAGCACTTTTTAGACCAGATAACTACATTTGGTCTCCAATGGCCTGAAATTTTATTTTTCAAAATTACTCTATTTTGGTCTCCAAGTGTCTAAAAAGCCTTTTTTAGTCAAAATAACTGCATTTGGTCACCAAAGGTCTGAACATTTTTTTTCAAAATGACTGTATTTTTGTCTTTTAGAGTCCTAAAAAGACAGTTTTAGACCAGATAACTACATTTGGTCTCCAATGGCCTGAAATTTTATTTTTCAAAATTACTCTATTTTGGTCTCCAAGTGTCTAAAAAGCCTTTTTTAGTCAAAATAACTGCATTTGGTCAGCAAAGGTATGACATTTTTTTTGTCAAAATGACTGTATTTTTGTCTTTTTGAGTCTTAAAAAGCCGGTTTTAGACAAGATAACTGCATTTATGGTCTCCAATAGTCTGAACATTTTTTGCTCAAAATGACTGTATTTTGGTCTCCAAGTGTCTAAAAAGCCTTTTTTAGTCAAAATAACTGCATTTGGTCACCAAAGGTCTGAAATTAATTTTAAGTCAAAATAACTGTATTTTTGTCTTTTTGAGTCTTAAAAAGCCGGTTTTAGACAAGATAACTGCATTTATGGTCTACAATGGTCTGAACATTTTTTGCTCAAAATGACTTTATTTTGGTCTCCAAGTGTCTAAAAAACCTTTTTTTGTCAAAATAACTGCATTTGGTCACCAAAGGTCTGAACATTTTTTCAAAATGACTGTATTTTTGTCTTTGAGAGTCTTAAAAGACGGTTTTAGACAAGATAACTACATTTGGTCTCCAATGGCCTGAATTTTTTTTCAAAATTACTCTATTTTGGTTATCAAGTGTCTAAAAAGCCTTCTTTAGTCAAAATAACTGCATTTGGTCACCAAAGGTTGGAAAATTTTTTTTAGTGAAAATTACTGTATTTTTGTCTTTTAGAGTCGTAAAAAGTCAGTTTTAGACAAGATAACTGCCTTGGGGATCTCCAATGGTTTGATTTTTTTTCAAAATGACTGTATTTTGGTCTCCAAGTGTCTTAAAAGCATTTTTTTGTCAAAATAACTGCATTTGGTAACCAAAGGTCTGAAATAAATTTTTAGTCAAAATGACTGTATTTTTGTCTTTTAGAGTCTTAAAAAGCCGGTTTTAGACAAGATAACTGCATTTGGTCGCCAATGGCCTGAAATGTTTTTTTTTTTCAAAATTACTCTATTTTGGTTTCCAAGTGTGTAAAAAGCCTTCTTTAGTCAAAATAACTGCATTTGGTCACCAAATTTTGGAAAAAATTATTTAGTCAAAATTACTTTATTTTTGTCTTTTAGAGTCGTAAAAAGTCAGTTTTAGACAAGATAACTGCCTTGGGGATCTCCAATGGTCTGAATTTTTTTTCAAAATGACTGTATTTTGGTCTCCAAGTGTCTTAAAAGCATTTTTAGTCAAAATAACTGCATTTGGTAACCAAAGGTCTGAAATAAATTTTTAGTCAAAATGACTGTATTTTTGTCTTTTAGAGTCTTAAAAAGCCGGTTTTAGACAAGATAACTGCATTTGGTCGCCAATGGCCTGAAAAAAATATTTTTTTCGAAATGACTCTATTTTGGTCTCCAAGTTTCTAAAAAGACTTTTTTAGTCAAAATAACTGCATTTGGTCACCCAAGGTTGGAAAAAATTAGTAAAAATAGACAAAATAGTAACAAAACTGCATTTAGTCTCCAATGGCCTGAAAAAACATTTTTTTGGTCAAAATGGCGTTATTTTGGTCTCCATGTGTCTAAAAAGCCTTTTTTAGTCAAAATAACTGCATTTGGTCAATAGATTGTCTAAATTTTTTTGTCAAAATGACTCTATTTTGGTCTCCAAGTGTCTAAAAAGCTATTTTTAGCCAAAATAACTGCATTTGGTCACCAAAGGTATGACATTTTTTTGTAAAAATGACTGTATTTTTGTCTTTTAGAGTCTTAAAAAGCACTTTTTAGACCAGATAACTACATTTGGTCTCCAATGGCCTGAAATTTTATTTTTCAAAATTACTCTATTTTGGTTTCCAAGTGTCTAAAAAGCCTTTTTTATTCAAAATAACTGCATTTGGTCACCAAAGGTTGGAAAAAATGTTTTTGTCAAAATTATTTTATTTTTGTCTTTTAGAGTCTTAAAGGCCAGTTTTAGACAAAATAACTGCATTTGGTCTCCAATGGTCTGAATTTTATTTCAAAATGACTATCTTGGTCTCCAAGTGTCTTATAAGCCTTTTTTAGTCCAAATAACTGCATTTGGTCACCAAAGGTTGGAAAAAAATTTTAGTCAAAATTATTTTATTTTTGTCTTTTAGAATTTTAAAAAGCCAGTTTTAGACAAGATAACTGCATTTGGTCTATAGATGGTCTGAATTTTTTTGTCAAAATGACTCTATTTTGGTCTCCAAGTGTCTAAAAAGCCTTTTTTAGTCAAAATAACTGCATTTGGTCACCAAAGGTCTGAAATTAATTTTAAGTCAAAATAACTGTATTTTTGTCTTTTTGAGTCTTAAAAAGCCGGTTTTAGACAAGATAACTGCATTTATGGTCTACAATGGTCTGAGCATTTTTTGCTCAAAATGACTTTATTTTGGTCTCCAAGTGTCTAAAAAGCCTTTTTTTTTGTCAAAATAACTGCATTTGGTCACCAAAGGTCTGAACATTTTTTTCAAAATGACTGTATTTTTGTCTTTGAGAGTCTTAAAAAGACGGTTTTAGACCAGATAACTACATTTGGTCTCCAATGGCCTGAAATTTTTTTTCAAAATTACTCTATTTTGGTTATCAAGTGTCTAAAAAGCCTTCTTTAGTCAAAATAACTGCATTTGGTCACCAAAGGTTGGAAATTTTTTTTAGTCAAAATTACATTATTTTTGTCTTTTAGAGTCGTAAAAAGTCAGTTTTAGACAAGATAACTGCCTTGGGAATCTCCAATAGTCTGAATTTTTTTTCAAAATGACTGTATTTTGGTCTCCAAGTGTCTTAAAAGCATTTTTTAGTCAAATTAACTGCATTTGGTAACCAAAGGTCTGAAATAAATTTTTAGTGAAAATGACTGTATTTTTGTCTTTTAGAGTCTTAAAAAGCCCGTTTTAGACAAGATAACTGCATTTGCTCGCCAATAGCCTGAAAAAAATATTTTGTTCAAAATGACTCTATTTTGGTCTCCAAGTTTCTAAAAAGCCTTTTTTAGTCAAAATAACTGCATTTGGTCACCCAAGGTTGGAAAAAAATTAGTCAAAATAGACAAAATAGTCAAAAAGACAAGATAACTGCATTTAGTCTCCAATGGCCTGAAAAAACATTTTTTGGGCAAAATGGCTGTATTTTGGTCTCCAAGTGTCTAAAAAGCCTTTTTTAGTCAAAATAACTGCATTTGGTCAGCAAAGGTATGACATTTTTTTTTGTCAAAATGACTGTATTTTTGTCTTTTTGAGTCTTAAAAAGCCGGTTTTAGACAAGATAACTGCATTTATGGTCTCCAATAGTCTGAACATTTTTTGCTCAAAATGACTGTATTTTTGTCTCCTAGTGTTTAAAAAGCCTTTTTTAGTCAATATAACTGCATTTGGTCACCAAAGGTATGACATTTTTTTGTCAAAATGACTGTATTTTTGTCTTTTAGAGTCTTAAAAAGCAGGTTTTAGACAAGATAACTGCATTTATGGTCTACAATGGTCTGAACATTTTTTGCTCAAAATGACTTTATTTTGGTCTCCAAGTGTCTAAAAAACCTTTTTTTGTCAAAATAACTGCATTTGGTCACCAAAGGTCTGAACATTTTTTTCAAAATGACTGTATTTTTGTCTTTGAGAGTCTTAAAAGACTTTTTTAGACAAGATAACTACATTTGGTCTCCAATGGCCTGAATTTTTTTTCAAAATTACTCTATTTTGGTTATCAAGTGTCTAAAAAGCCTTCTTTAGTCAAAATAACTGCATTTGGTCACCAAAGGTTGGAAAAATTTTTTTAGTGAAAATTACTGTATTTTTGTCTTTTAGAGTCGTAAAAAGTCAGTTTTAGACAAGATAACTGCCTTGGGGATCTCCAATGGTCTGATTTTTTTTCAAAATGACTGTATTTTGGTCTCCAAGTGTCTTAAAAGCATTTTTTTGTCAAAATAACTGCATTTGGTAACCAAAGGTCTGAAATAAATTTTTAGTCAAAATGACTGTATTTTTGTCTTTTAGAGTCTTAAAAAGCCGGTTTTAGACAAGATAACTGCATTTGGTCGCCAATGGCCTGAAATGTTTTTTTTTTCAAAATTACTCTATTTTGGTTTCCAAGTGTCTAAAAAGCCTTCTTTAGTCAAAATAACTGCATTTGGTCACCAAATTTTGGAAAAAATTATTTAGTCAAAATTACTTTATTTTTGTCTTTTAGAGTCGTAAAAAGTCAGTTTTAGACAAGATAACTGCCTTGGGGATCTCCAATGGTCTGAATTTTTTTTCAAAATGACTGTATTTTGGTCTCCAAGTGTCTTAAAGGCATTTTTAGTCAAAATAACTGCATTTGGTAACCAAAGGTCTGAAATAAATTTTTAGTCAAAATGACTGTATTTTTGTCTTTTAGAGTCTTAAAAAGCCGGTTTTAGACAAGATAACTGCATTTGGTCGCCAATGGCCTGAAAAAAATATTTTTTTCGAAATGACTTTATTTTGGTCTCCAAGTTTCTAAAAAGACTTTTTTAGTCAAAATAACTGCATTTGGTCACCCAAGGTTGGAAAAAATTAGTAAAAATAGACAAAATAGTAACAAAACTGCATTTAGTCTCCAATGGCCTTTTGGTCAAAATGGCGTTATTTTGGTCTCCATGTGTCTAAAAAGCCTTTTTTAGTCAAAATAACTGCATTTGGTCAATAGATTGTCTAAATTTTTTTGTCAAAATGACTCTATTTTGGTCTCCAAGTGTCTAAAAAGCTATTTTTAGCCAAAATAACTGCATTTGGTCACCAAAGGTATGACATTTTTTTTGTAAAAATGACTGTATTTTTGTCTTTTAGAGTCTTAAAAAGCACTTTTTAGACCAGATAACTACATTTGGTCTCCAATGGCCTGAAATTTTATTTTTCAAAATTACTCTATTTTGGTCTCCAAGTGTCTAAAAAGCCTTTTTTAGTCAAAATAACTGCATTTGGTCACCAAAGGTTGGAAAAAATTTTTTAGTCAAAATTATTTTATTTTTTTCTTTTAGAGTCTTAAAGGCCAGTTTTAGACAAAATAACTGCATCTGGTCTCCAATGGTCTGAATTTTATTTCAAAATGACTATCTTGGTCTCCAAGTGTCTTATAAGCCTTTTTTAGTCCAAATAACTGCATTTGGTCACCAAAGGTTGGAAAAAAATTTTTAGTCAAAATTATTTTATTTTTGTCTTTTAGAATTTTAAAAAGCCAGTTTTAGACAAGATAACTGCATTTGGTCTATAGATGGTCTGAATTTTTTTGTCAAAATGACTCTATTTTGGTCTCCAAGTGTCTAAAAAGCCTTTTTTAGTCAAAATAACTGCATTTGGTCACCAAAGGTCTGAAATTAATTTTAAGTCAAAATAACTGTATTTTTGTCTTTTTGAGTCTTAAAAAGCCGGTTTTAGACAAGATAACTGCATTTATGGTCTACAATGGTCTGAGCATTTTTTGCTCAAAATGACTTTATTTTGGTCTCCAAGTGTCTAAAAAGCCTTTTTTTGTCAAAATAACTGCATTTGGTCACCAAAGGTCTGAACATTTTTTTCAAAATGACTGTATTTTTGTCTTTTAGAGTCTTAAAAAGACGGTTTTAGACCAGATAACTACATTTGGTCTCCAATGGCCTGAATTTTTTTTTCAAAATTACTCTATTTTGGTTATCAAGTGTCTAAAAAATTTTTTAGTCAAAATTACATTATTTTTGTCTTTTAGAGTCGTACAAAGTCAGTTTTAGACAAGATAACTGCCTTGGGAATCTCCAATAGTCTGAATTTTTTTTTCAAAATGACTGTATTTTGGTCTCCAAGTGTCTTAAAAGCATTTTTTAGTCAAATTAACTGCATTTGGTAACCAAAGGTCTGAAATAAATTTTTAGTGAAAATGACTGTATTTTTGTCTTTTAGAGTCTTAAAAAGCCGGTTTTAGACAAGATAACTGCATTTGGTCGCCAATGGCCTGAAAAAAATATTTTGTTCAAAATGACTCTATTTTGGTCTCCAAGTTTCTAAAAAGCCTTTTTTAGTCAAAATAACTGCATTTGGTCACCCAAGGTTGGAAAAAAAATTAGTCAAAATAGACAAAATAGTCAAAAAGACAAGATAACTGCATTTAGTCTCCAATGGCCTGAAAAAACATTTTTTGGGCAAAATGGCTGTATTTTGGTCTCCAAGTGTCTAAAAAGCCTTTTTTAGTCAAAATAACTGCATTTGGTCAGCAAAGGTATGACATTTTTTTTGTCAAAATGACTGTATTTTTGTCTTTTTGAGTCTTAAAAAGCCGGTTTTAGACAAGATAACTGCATTTATGGTCTCCAATAGTCTGAACATTTTTTGCTCAAAATGACTGTATTTTGGTCTCCAAGTGTCTAAAAAGCCTTTTTTTGTCAAAATAACTGCATTTGGTCACCAAAGGTTGGAAAAAAATTTTTTGTCAAAATTATTTTATTTTTGTCTTTTAGAATTTTAAAACGCCACTTTTAGACAAGATAACTGCATTTGGTCTCCAATGGTCTGAATTTTTTTTCAAAATGACTGTATTTTGGTCTCCAAGTGTCTTAGAAGCCTTTTTTAGTCCAAATAACTGCATTTGGTCACCAAAGGTTGGAAACTAATTTTTAGTCAAAATGATTTTATTTTTGTCTTTTAGAATTTTAAAAAGCCAGTTTTAGACAAGATAACTGCATTTGGTCTCCAATGGTCTGAATTTTTTTTAAAATGACTGTATTTTGGTCTCCAAGTGTCTTAAAAGCATTTTTTAGTCAAAATAACTGCATTTGGTCGCCAATGGCCTGAAAAAAATATTTTGTTCGAAATGACTCTATTTTGGTCTCCAAGTGTCTAAAAAGCCTTCTTTAGTCAAAATAACTGCATTTGGTCACCAAAGGTTGGAAAATTTTTTTTAGTGAAAATTACTGTATTTTTGTCTTTTAGAGTCGTAAAAAGTCAGTTTTAGACAAGATAACTGCCTTGGGGATCTCCAATGGTTTGATTTTTTTTCAAAATGACTGTATTTTGGTCTCCAAGTGTCTTAAAAGCATTTTTTTGTCAAAATAACTGCATTTGGTAACCAAAGGTCTGAAATAAATTTTTAGTCAAAATGACTGTATTTTTGTCTTTTAGAGTCTTAAAAAGCCGGTTTTAGACAAGATAACTGCATTTGGTCGCCAATGGCCTGAAATGTTTTTTTTTTTCAAAATTACTCTATTTTGGTTTCCAAGTGTGTAAAAAGCCTTCTTTAGTCAAAATAACTGCATTTGGTCACCAAATTTTGGAAAAAATTATTTAGTCAAAATTACTTTATTTTTGTCTTTTAGAGTCGTAAAAAGTCAGTTTTAGACAAGATAACTGCCTTGGGGATCTCCAATGGTCTGAATTTTTTTTCAAAATGACTGTATTTTGGTCTCCAAGTGTCTTAAAAGCATTTTTAGTCAAAATAACTGCATTTGGTAACCAAAGGTCTGAAATAAATTTTTAGTCAAAATGACTGTATTTTTGTCTTTTAGAGTCTTAAAAAGCCGGTTTTAGACAAGATAACTGCATTTGGTCGCCAATGGCCTGAAAAAAATATTTTTTTCGAAATGACTCTATTTTGGTCTCCAAGTTTCTAAAAAGACTTTTTTAGTCAAAATAACTGCATTTGGTCACCCAAGGTTGGAAAAAATTAGTAAAAATAGACAAAATAGTAACAAAACTGCATTTAGTCTCCAATGGCCTGAAAAAACATTTTTTTGGTCAAAATGGCGTTATTTTGGTCTCCATGTGTCTAAAAAGCCTTTTTTAGTCAAAATAACTGCATTTGGTCAATAGATTGTCTAAATTTTTTTGTCAAAATGACTCTATTTTGGTCTCCAAGTGTCTAAAAAGCTATTTTTAGCCAAAATAACTGCATTTGGTCACCAAAGGTATGACATTTTTTTGTAAAAATGACTGTATTTTTGTCTTTTAGAGTCTTAAAAAGCACTTTTTAGACCAGATAACTACATTTGGTCTCCAATGGCCTGAAATTTTATTTTTCAAAATTACTCTATTTTGGTTTCCAAGTGTCTAAAAAGCCTTTTTTATTCAAAATAACTGCATTTGGTCACCAAAGGTTGGAAAAAATGTTTTTGTCAAAATTATTTTATTTTTGTCTTTTAGAGTCTTAAAGGCCAGTTTTAGACAAAATAACTGCATTTGGTCTCCAATGGTCTGAATTTTATTTCAAAATGACTATCTTGGTCTCCAAGTGTCTTATAAGCCTTTTTTAGTCCAAATAACTGCATTTGGTCACCAAAGGTTGGAAAAAAATTTTAGTCAAAATTATTTTATTTTTGTCTTTTAGAATTTTAAAAAGCCAGTTTTAGACAAGATAACTGCATTTGGTCTATAGATGGTCTGAATTTTTTTGTCAAAATGACTCTATTTTGGTCTCCAAGTGTCTAAAAAGCCTTTTTTAGTCAAAATAACTGCATTTGGTCACCAAAGGTCTGAAATTAATTTTAAGTCAAAATAACTGTATTTTTGTCTTTTTGAGTCTTAAAAAGCCGGTTTTAGACAAGATAACTGCATTTATGGTCTACAATGGTCTGAGCATTTTTTGCTCAAAATGACTTTATTTTGGTCTCCAAGTGTCTAAAAAGCCTTTTTTTTTGTCAAAATAACTGCATTTGGTCACCAAAGGTCTGAACATTTTTTTCAAAATGACTGTATTTTTGTCTTTGAGAGTCTTAAAAAGACGGTTTTAGACCAGATAACTACATTTGGTCTCCAATGGCCTGAAATTTTTTTTCAAAATTACTCTATTTTGGTTATCAAGTGTCTAAAAAGCCTTCTTTAGTCAAAATAACTGCATTTGGTCACCAAAGGTTGGAAATTTTTTTTAGTCAAAATTACATTATTTTTGTCTTTTAGAGTCGTAAAAAGTCAGTTTTAGACAAGATAACTGCCTTGGGAATCTCCAATAGTCTGAATTTTTTTTCAAAATGACTGTATTTTGGTCTCCAAGTGTCTTAAAAGCATTTTTTAGTCAAATTAACTGCATTTGGTAACCAAAGGTCTGAAATAAATTTTTAGTGAAAATGACTGTATTTTTGTCTTTTAGAGTCTTAAAAAGCCCGTTTTAGACAAGATAACTGCATTTGCTCGCCAATAGCCTGAAAAAAATATTTTGTTCAAAATGACTCTATTTTGGTCTCCAAGTTTCTAAAAAGCCTTTTTTAGTCAAAATAACTGCATTTGGTCACCCAAGGTTGGAAAAAAATTAGTCAAAATAGACAAAATAGTCAAAAAGACAAGATAACTGCATTTAGTCTCCAATGGCCTGAAAAAACATTTTTTGGGCAAAATGGCTGTATTTTGGTCTCCAAGTGTCTAAAAAGCCTTTTTTAGTCAAAATAACTGCATTTGGTCAGCAAAGGTATGACATTTTTTTTTGTCAAAATGACTGTATTTTTGTCTTTTTGAGTCTTAAAAAGCCGGTTTTAGACAAGATAACTGCATTTATGGTCTCCAATAGTCTGAACATTTTTTGCTCAAAATGACTGTATTTTTGTCTCCTAGTGTTTAAAAAGCCTTTTTTAGTCAATATAACTGCATTTGGTCACCAAAGGTATGACATTTTTTTGTCAAAATGACTGTATTTTTGTCTTTTAGAGTCTTAAAAAGCAGGTTTTAGACAAGATAACTGCATTTATGGTCTACAATGGTCTGAACATTTTTTGCTCAAAATGACTTTATTTTGGTCTCCAAGTGTCTAAAAAACCTTTTTTTGTCAAAATAACTGCATTTGGTCACCAAAGGTCTGAACATTTTTTTCAAAATGACTGTATTTTTGTCTTTGAGAGTCTTAAAAGACTTTTTTAGACAAGATAACTACATTTGGTCTCCAATGGCCTGAATTTTTTTTCAAAATTACTCTATTTTGGTTATCAAGTGTCTAAAAAGCCTTCTTTAGTCAAAATAACTGCATTTGGTCACCAAAGGTTGGAAAATTTTTTTTAGTGAAAATTACTGTATTTTTGTCTTTTAGAGTCGTAAAAAGTCAGTTTTAGACAAGATAACTGCCTTGGGGATCTCCAATGGTCTGATTTTTTTTCAAAATGACTGTATTTTGGTCTCCAAGTGTCTTAAAAGCATTTTTTTGTCAAAATAACTGCATTTGGTAACCAAAGGTCTGAAATAAATTTTTAGTCAAAATGACTGTATTTTTGTCTTTTAGAGTCTTAAAAAGCCGGTTTTAGACAAGATAACTGCATTTGGTCGCCAATGGCCTGAAATGTTTTTTTTTTCAAAATTACTCTATTTTGGTTTCCAAGTGTCTAAAAAGCCTTCTTTAGTCAAAATAACTGCATTTGGTCACCAAATTTTGGAAAAAATTATTTAGTCAAAATTACTTTATTTTTGTCTTTTAGAGTCGTAAAAAGTCAGTTTTAGACAAGATAACTGCCTTGGGGATCTCCAATGGTCTGAATTTTTTTTCAAAATGACTGTATTTTGGTCTCCAAGTGTCTTAAAGGCATTTTTAGTCAAAATAACTGCATTTGGTAACCAAAGGTCTGAAATAAATTTTTAGTCAAAATGACTGTATTTTTGTCTTTTAGAGTCTTAAAAAGCCGGTTTTAGACAAGATAACTGCATTTGGTCGCCAATGGCCTGAAAAAAATATTTTTTTCGAAATGACTCTATTTTGGTCTCCAAGTTTCTAAAAAGACTTTTTTAGTCAAAATAACTGCATTTGGTCACCCAAGGTTGGAAAAAATTAGTAAAAATAGACAAAATAGTAACAAAACTGCATTTAGTCTCCAATGGCCTTTTGGTCAAAATGGCGTTATTTTGGTCTCCATGTGTCTAAAAAGCCTTTTTTAGTCAAAATAACTGCATTTGGTCAATAGATTGTCTAAATTTTTTTGTCAAAATGACTCTATTTTGGTCTCCAAGTGTCTAAAAAGCTATTTTTAGCCAAAATAACTGCATTTGGTCACCAAAGGTATGACATTTTTTTTGTAAAAATGACTGTATTTTTGTCTTTTAGAGTCTTAAAAAGCACTTTTTAGACCAGATAACTACATTTGGTCTCCAATGGCCTGAAATTTTATTTTTCAAAATTACTCTATTTTGGTCTCCAAGTGTCTAAAAAGCCTTTTTTAGTCAAAATAACTGCATTTGGTCACCAAAGGTTGGAAAAAATTTTTTAGTCAAAATTATTTTATTTTTTTCTTTTAGAGTCTTAAAGGCCAGTTTTAGACAAAATAACTGCATCTGGTCTCCAATGGTCTGAATTTTATTTCAAAATGACTATCTTGGTCTCCAAGTGTCTTATAAGCCTTTTTTAGTCCAAATAACTGCATTTGGTCACCAAAGGTTGGAAAAAAATTTTTAGTCAAAATTATTTTATTTTTGTCTTTTAGAATTTTAAAAAGCCAGTTTTAGACAAGATAACTGCATTTGGTCTATAGATGGTCTGAATTTTTTTGTCAAAATGACTCTATTTTGGTCTCCAAGTGTCTAAAAAGCCTTTTTTAGTCAAAATAACTGCATTTGGTCACCAAAGGTCTGAAATTAATTTTAAGTCAAAATAACTGTATTTTTGTCTTTTTGAGTCTTAAAAAGCCGGTTTTAGACAAGATAACTGCATTTATGGTCTACAATGGTCTGAGCATTTTTTGCTCAAAATGACTTTATTTTGGTCTCCAAGTGTCTAAAAAGCCTTTTTTTGTCAAAATAACTGCATTTGGTCACCAAAGGTCTGAACATTTTTTTCAAAATGACTGTATTTTTGTCTTTTAGAGTCTTAAAAAGACGGTTTTAGACCAGATAACTACATTTGGTCTCCAATGGCCTGAATTTTTTTTTCAAAATTACTCTATTTTGGTTATCAAGTGTCTAAAAAATTTTTTAGTCAAAATTACATTATTTTTGTCTTTTAGAGTCGTACAAAGTCAGTTTTAGACAAGATAACTGCCTTGGGAATCTCCAATAGTCTGAATTTTTTTTTCAAAATGACTGTATTTTGGTCTCCAAGTGTCTTAAAAGCATTTTTTAGTCAAATTAACTGCATTTGGTAACCAAAGGTCTGAAATAAATTTTTAGTGAAAATGACTGTATTTTTGTCTTTTAGAGTCTTAAAAAGCCGGTTTTAGACAAGATAACTGCATTTGGTCGCCAATGGCCTGAAAAAAATATTTTGTTCAAAATGACTCTATTTTGGTCTCCAAGTTTCTAAAAAGCCTTTTTTAGTCAAAATAACTGCATTTGGTCACCCAAGGTTGGAAAAAAAATTAGTCAAAATAGACAAAATAGTCAAAAAGACAAGATAACTGCATTTAGTCTCCAATGGCCTGAAAAAACATTTTTTGGGCAAAATGGCTGTATTTTGGTCTCCAAGTGTCTAAAAAGCCTTTTTTAGTCAAAATAACTGCATTTGGTCAGCAAAGGTATGACATTTTTTTTGTCAAAATGACTGTATTTTTGTCTTTTTGAGTCTTAAAAAGCCGGTTTTAGACAAGATAACTGCATTTATGGTCTCCAATAGTCTGAACATTTTTTGCTCAAAATGACTGTATTTTGGTCTCCAAGTGTCTAAAAAGCCTTTTTTTGTCAAAATAACTGCATTTGGTCACCAAAGGTTGGAAAAAAAATTTTTGTCAAAATTATTTTATTTTTGTCTTTTAGAATTTTAAAACGCCACTTTTAGACAAGATAACTGCATTTGGTCTCCAATGGTCTGAATTTTTTTTCAAAATGACTGTATTTTGGTCTCCAAGTGTCTTAGAAGCCTTTTTTAGTCCAAATAACTGCATTTGGTCACCAAAGGTTGGAAACTAATTTTTAGTCAAAATGATTTTATTTTTGTCTTTTAGAATTTTAAAAAGCCAGTTTTAGACAAGATAACTGCATTTGGTCTCCAATGGTCTGAATTTTTTTTAAAATGACTGTATTTTGGTCTCCAAGTGTCTTAAAAGCATTTTTTAGTCAAAATAACTGCATTTGGTCGCCAATGGCCTGAAAAAAATATTTTGTTCGAAATGACTCTATTTTGGTCTCCAAGTTTCTAAAAAGACTTTTTTAGTCAAAATAACTGCATTTGGTCACCCAAGGTTGGAAAAAATTAGTCAAAATAGACAAAATAGTAACAAAACTGCATTTAGTCTCCAATGGCCTGAAAAAACATTTTTTGGTCAAAATGGCGGTATTTTGGCCTCCATGTGTCTAAAAAGCCTTTTTTAGTCAAAATAACTGCATTTTGTCAATAGATTGTCTAAATTTTTTTGTCAAAATGACTCTATTTTGGTCTCCAAGTGTCTAAAAAGCTATTTTTAGTCAAAATAACTGCATTTGGTCACCAAAGGTATGACATTTTTTTTGTCAAAATGACTGTATTTTTGTCTTTTATAGTCTTAAAAAGCAGGTTTTAGACAAGATAACTGCATTTGGTCTATAGATGGTCTGAATTTTTTTGTCAAAATGACTCTATTTTGGTCTCCAAGTGTCTAAAAAGCCTTTTTTAGTCAAAATAACTGCATTTGGTCACCAAAGGTATGACATTTTTTTTGTCAAAATGACTGTATTTTTGTCTTTTATAGTCTTAAAAAGCAGGTTTTAGACAAGATAACTGCATTTGGTCTATAGATGGTCTGAATTTTTTTGTCAAAATGACTCTATTTTGGTCTCCAAGTGTCTAAAAAGCCTTTTTTAGTCAAAATAACTGCATTTGGTCACCAAAGGTCTGAACATTTTTTTTCAAAATGACTGTATTTTTGTCTTTTAGAGTCTTAAAAAGACAGTTTTAGACCAGATAACTACATTTGGTCTCCAATGGCCTGAAATTTTATTTTTCAAAATTACTCTATTTTGGTCTCCAAGTGTCTAAAAAGCCTTTTTTAGTCAAAATAACTGCATTTGGTCAGCAAAGGTATGACATTTTTTTTGTCAAAATGACTGTATTTTTGTCTTTTTGAGTCTTAAAAAGCCGGTTTTAGACAAGATAACTGCATTTATGGTCTCCAATAGTCTGAACATTTTTTGCTCAAAATGACTGTATTTTGGTCTCCAAGTGTCTAAAAAGCCTTTTTTAGTCAAAATAACTGCATTTGGTCACCAAAGGTCTGAAATTAATTTTAAGTCAAAATAACTGTATTTTTGTCTTTTTGAGTCTTAAAAAGCCGGTTTTAGACAAGATAACTGCATTTATGGTCTACAATGGTCTGAACATTTTTTGCTCAAAATGACTTTATTTTGGTCTCCAAGTGTCTAAAAAACCTTTTTTTGTCAAAATAACTGCATTTGGTCACCAAAGGTCTGAACATTTTTTTCAAAATGACTGTATTTTTGTCTTTGAGAGTCTTAAAAGACGGTTTTAGACAAGATAACTACATTTGGTCTCCAATGGCCTGAATTTTTTTTCAAAATTACTCTATTTTGGTTTCCAAGTGTCTAAAAAGCCTTCTTTAGTCAAAATAACTGCATTTGGTCACCAAATTTTGGAAAAAATTATTTAGTCAAAATTACTTTATTTTTGTCTTTTAGAGTCGTAAAAAGTCAGTTTTAGACAAGATAACTGCCTTGGGGATCTCCAATGGTCTGAATTTTTTTTCAAAATGACTGTATTTTGGTCTCCAAGTGTCTTAAAAGCATTTTTAGTCAAAATAACTGCATTTGGTAACCAAAGGTCTGAAATAAATTTTTAGTCAAAATGACTGTATTTTTGTCTTTTAGAGTCTTAAAAAGCCGGTTTTAGACAAGATAACTGCATTTGGTCGCCAATGGCCTGAAAAAAATATTTTTTTCGAAATGACTCTATTTTGGTCTCCAAGTTTCTAAAAAGACTTTTTTAGTCAAAATAACTGCATTTGGTCACCCAAGGTTGGAAAAAATTAGTAAAAATAGACAAAATAGTAACAAAACTGCATTTAGTCTCCAATGGCCTGAAAAAACATTTTTTTTGTCAAAATGGCGTTATTTTGGTCTCCATGTGTCTAAAAAGCCTTTTTTAGTCAAAATAACTGCATTTGGTCAATAGATTGTCTAAATTTTTTTGTCAAAATGACTCTATTTTGGTCTCCAAGTGTCTAAAAAGCTATTTTTTAGCCAAAATAACTGCATTTGGTCACCAAAGGTATGACATTTTTTTTTGTAAAAATGAATGTATTTTTGTCTTTTAGAGTCTTAAAAAGCACTTTTTAGACCAGATAACTACATTTGGTCTCCAATGGCCTGAAATTTTATTTTTCAAAATTACTCTATTTTGGTCTCCAAGTGTCTAAAAAGCCTTTTTAGTCAAAATAACTGCATTTGGTCACCAAAGGTTGGAAAAAATTTTTTAGTCAAAATTATTTTATTTTTGTCTTTTAGAGTCTTAAAGGCCAGTTTTAGACAAAATAACTGCATTTGGTCTCCAATGGTCTGAATTTTATTTCAAAATGACTATCTTGGTCTCCAAGTGTCTTATAAGCCTTTTTTAGTCCAAATAACTGCATTTGGTCACCAAAGGTTGGAAAAAAAATTTTAGTCAAAATTATTTTATTTTTGTCTTTTAGAATTTTAAAAAGCCAGTTTTAGACAAGATAACTGCATTTGGTCTATAGATGGTCTGAATTTTTTTGTCAAAATGACTCTATTTTGGTCTCCAAGTGTCTAAAAAGCCTTTTTTAGTCAAAATAACTGCATTTGGTCACCAAAGGTCTGAAATTAATTTTAAGTCAAAATAACTGTATTTTTGTCTTTTTGAGTCTTAAAAAGCCGGTTTTAGACAAGATAACTGCATTTATGGTCTACAATGGTCTGAGCATTTTTTGCTCAAAATGACTTTATTTTGGTCTCCAAGTGTCTAAAAAGCCTTTTTTTTGTCAAAATAACTGCATTTGGTCACCAAAGGTCTGAACATTTTTTTCAAAATGACTGTATTTTTGTCTTTGAGAGTCTTAAAAAGACTGTTTTAGACCAGATAACTACATTTGGTCTCCAATGGCCTGAAATTTTTTTTCAAAATTACTCTATTTTGGTTATCAAGTGTCTAAAAAGCCTTCTTTAGTCAAAATAACTGCATTTGGTCACCAAAGGTTGGAAAAATTTTTTAGTCAAAATTACATTATTTTTGTCTTTTAGAGTCGTAAAAAGTCAGTTTTAGACAAGATAACTGCCTTGGGAATCTCCAATAGTCTGAATTTTTTTTTCAAAATGACTGTATTTTGGTCTCCAAGTGTCTTAAAAGCATTTTTTAGTCAAATTAACTGCATTTGGTAACCAAAGGTCTGAAATAAATTTTTAGTGAAAATGACTGTATTTTTGTCTTTTAGAGTCTTAAAAAGCCGGTTTTAGACAAGATAACTGCATTTGGTCGCCAATGGCCTGAAAAAAATATTTTGTTCAAAATGACTCTATTTTGGTCTCCAAGTTTCTAAAAAGCCTTTTTTAGTCAAAATAACTGCATTTGGTCACCCAAGGTTGGAAAAAAAATTAGTCAAAATAGACAAAATAGTCAAAAAGACAAGATAACTGCATTTAGTCTCCAATGGCCTGAAAAAACATTTTTTGGGCAAAATGGCTGTATTTTGGTCTCCAAGTGTCTAAAAAGCCTTTTTTAGTCAAAATAACTGCATTTGGTCAGCAAAGGTATGACATTTTTTTTGTCAAAATGACTGTATTTTTGTCTTTTTGAGTCTTAAAAAGCCGGTTTTAGACAAGATAACTGCATTTATGGTCTCCAATAGTCTGAACATTTTTTGCTCAAAATGACTGTATTTTTGTCTCCTAGTGTTTAAAAAGCCTTTTTTAGTCAATATAACTGCATTTGGTCACCAAAGGTATGACATTTTTTTGTCAAAATGACTGTATTTTTGTCTTTTAGAGTCTTAAAAAGCAGGTTTTAGACAAGATAACTGCATTTATGGTCTCCAATGGTCTGAACATTTTTTGCTCAAAATGACTGTATTTTGGTCTCCAAGTGTCTAAAAAGCCTTTTTTTGTCAAAATAACTGCATTTGGTCACCAAAGGTTGGAAAAACATTTTTTGTCAAAATTATTTTATTTTTGTCTTTTAGAATTTTAAAACGCCAGTTTTAGACAAGATAACTGCATTTGGTCTCCAATGGTCTGAATTTTTTTCAAAATGACTGTATTTTGGTCTCCAAGTGTCTTAGAAGCCTTTTTTAGTCCAAATAACTGCATTTGGTCACCAAAGGTTGGAAAAAATTTTTTAGTCAAAATTATTTTATTTTTGTCTTTTAGAGTCTTAAAGGCCAGTTTTAGACAAAATAACTGCATTTGGTCTCCAATGGTCTGAATTTTATTTCAAAATGACTATCTTGGTCTCCAAGTGTCTAAAAAGCCTTTTTTAGTCAACATAACTGCATTTGGTCACCAAAGGTCTGAAATTAATTTTAAGTCAAAATAACTGTATTTTTGTATTTTTGAGTCTTAAAAAGCCGGTTTTAGACAAGATAACTGCATTTATGGTCTACAATGGTCTGAGCATTTTTTGCTCAAAATGACTTTATTTTGGTCTCCAAGTGTCTAAAAAGCCTTTTTTTTGTCAAAATAACTGCATTTGGTCACCAAAGGTCTGAACATTTTTTTCAAAATGACTGTATTTTTGTCTTTGAGAGTCTTAAAAAGACGGTTTTAGACCAGATAACTACATTTGGTCTCCAATGGCCTGAAATTTTTTTTCAAAATTACTCTATTTTGGTTATCAAGTGTCTAAAAAGCCTTCTTTAGTCAAAATAACTGCATTTGGTCACCAAAGGTTGGAAACTTTTTTTAGTCAAAATTACATTATTTTTGTCTTTTAGAGTCGTAAAAAGTCAGTTTTAGACAAGATAACTGCCTTGGGAATCTCCAATGGTCTGAATTTTTTTTCAAAATGACTGTATTTTGGTCTCCAAGTGTCTTAAAAGCATTTTTTAGTCAAATTAACTGCATTTGGTAACCAAAGGTCTGAAATAAATTTTTAGTGAAAATGACTGTATTTTTGTCTTTTAGAGTCTTAAAAAGCCAGTTTTAGACAAGATAACTGCATTTGGTCGCCAATGGCCTGAAAAAAATATTTTGTTCAAAATGACTCTATTTTGGTCTCCAAGTTTCTAAAAAGCCTTTTTTAGTCAAAATAACTGCATTTGGTCACCCAAGGTTGGAAAAAAAATTAGTCAAAATAGACAAAATAGTCAAAAAGACAAGATAACTGCATTTAGTCTCCAATGGCCTGAAAAAACATTTTTTGGGCAAAATGGCTGTATTTTGGTCTCCAAGTGTCTAAAAAGCCTTTTTTAGTCAAAATAACTGCATTTGGTCAGCAAAGGTATGACATTTTTTTTGTCAAAATGACTGTATTTTTGTCTTTTTGAGTCTTAAAAAGCCGGTTTTAGACAAGATAACTGCATTTATGGTCTCCAATAGTCTGAACATTTTTTGCTCAAAATGACTGTATTTTTGTCTCCTAGTGTTTAAAAAGCCTTTTTTAGTCAATATAACTGCATTTGGTCACCAAAGGTATGACATTTTTTTGTCAAAATGACTGTATTTTTGTCTTTTAGAGTCTTAAAAAGCAGGTTTTAGACAAGATAACTGCATTTATGGTCTCCAATGGTCTGAACATTTTTTGCTCAAAATGACTGTATTTTGGTCTCCAAGTGTCTAAAAAGCCTTTTTTTGTCAAAATAACTGCATTTGGTCACCAAAGGTTGGAAAAAAATTTTTTGTCAAAATTATTTTATTTTTGTCTTTTAGAATTTTAAAAAGCCAGTTTTAGACAAGATAACTGCATTTGGTCTCCAATGGTCTGAATTTTTTTCAAAATGACTGTATTTTGGTCTCCAAGTGTCTTAGAAGCCTTTTTTAGTCCAAATAACTGCATTTGGTCACCAAAGGTTGGAAACTAATTTTTAGTCAAAATTATTTTATTTTTGTCTTTTAGAATTTTAAAAAGCCAGTTTTAGACAAGATAACTGCATTTGGTCTCCAATGGTCTGAATTTTTTTTAAAATGACTGTATTTTGGTCTCCAAGTGTCTTAAAAGCATTTTTTAGTCAAAATAACTGCATTTGGTCGCCAATGGCCTGAAAAAAATATTTTGTTCGAAATGACTCTATTTTGGTCTCCAAGTTTCTAAAAAGACTTTTTTAGTCAAAATAACTGCATTTGGTCACCCAAGGTTGAAAAAAATTAGTCAAAATAGACAAAATAGTAACAAAACTGCATTTAGTCTCCAATGGCCTGAAAAAACATTTTTTCGTCAAAATGGCGGTATTTTGGCCTCCATGTGTCTAAAAAGCCTTTTTTAGTCAAAATAACTGCATTTTGTCAATAGATTGTCTAAATTTTTTTGTCAAAATGACTCTATTTTGGTCTCCAAGTGTCTAAAAATTTATTTTTAGTCAAAATAACTGCATTTGGTCACCAAAGGTATGACATTTTTTTTGTCAAAATGACTGTATTTTTGTCTTTTATAGTCTTAAAAAGCAGGTTTTAGACAAGATAACTGCATTTGGTCTATAGATGGTCTGAATTTTTTTGTCAAAATGACTCTATTTTGGTCTCCAAGTGTCTAAAAAGCCTTTTTTAGTCAAAATAACTGCATTTGGTCACCAAAGGTCTGAACATTTTTTTTCAAAATGACTGTATTTTTGTCTTTTAGAGTCTTAAAAAGACAGTTTTAGACCAGATAACTACATTTGGTCTCCAATGGCCTGAAATTTTATTTTTCAAAATTACTCTATTTTGGTCTCCAAGTGTCTAAAAAGCCTTTTTTAGTCAAAATAACTGCATTTGGTCAGCAAAGGTATGACATTTTTTTTGTCAAAATGACTGTATTTTTGTCTTTTTGAGTCTTAAAAAGCCGGTTTTAGACAAGATAACTGCATTTATGGTCTCCAATAGTCTGAACATTTTTTGCTCAAAATGACTGTATTTTGGTCTCCAAGTGTCTAAAAAGCCTTTTTTAGTCAAAATAACTGCATTTGGTCACCAAAGGTCTGAAATTAATTTTAAGTCAAAATAACTGTATTTTTGTCTTTTTGAGTCTTAAAAAGCCGGTTTTAGACAAGATAACTGCATTTATGGTCTACAATGGTCTGAACATTTTTTGCTCAAAATGACTTTATTTTGGTCTCCAAGTGTCTAAAAAACCTTTTTTTGTCAAAATAACTGCATTTGGTCACCAAAGGTCTGAACATTTTTTTCAAAATGACTGTATTTTTGTCTTTGAGAGTCTTAAAAGACGGTTTTAGACAAGATAACTACATTTGGTCTCCAATGGCCTGAATTTTTTTCAAAATTACTCTATTTTGGTTATCAAGTGTCTAAAAAGCCTTCTTTAGTCAAAATAACTGCATTTGGTCACCAAAGGTTGGAAAAATTTTTTAGTGAAAATTACTATATTTTTGTCTTTTAGAATTTTAAAAAGCCAGTTTTAGACAAGATAACTGCATTTGGTCTCCAATGGTCTGAATTTTTTTTAAAATGACTGTATTTTGGTCTCCAAGTGTCTTAAAAGCATTTTTTTGTCAAAATAACTGCATTTGGTAACCAAAGGTCTGAAATAAATTTTTAGTCAAAATGACTGTATTTTTGTCTTTTAGAGTCTTAAAAAGCCGTTTTTAGACAAGATAACTGCATTTGGTCGCCAATGGCCTGAAATGTTTTTTTTTTCAAAATTACTCTATTTTGGTTTCCAAGTGTCTAAAAAGCCTTCTTTAGTCAAAATAACTGCATTTGGTCACCAAATTTTGGAAAAAATTATTTAGTCAAAATTACTTTATTTTTGTCTTTTAGAGTCGTAAAAAGTCAGTTTTAGACAAGATAACTGCCTTGGGGATCTTCAATGGTCTGATTTTTTTTTCAAAATGACTGTATTTTGGTCTCCAAGTGTCTTAAAAGCATTTTTAGTCAAAATAACTGCATTTGGTAACCAAAGGTCTGAAATAAATTTTTAGTCAAAATGACTGTATTTTTGTCTTTTAGAGTCTTAAAAAGCCGGTTTTAGACAAGATAACTGCATTTGGTCGCCAATGGCCTGAAAAAAATATTTTTTTCGAAATGACTCTATTTTGGTCTCCAAGTTTCTAAAAAGACTTTTTTAGTCAAAATAACTGCATTTGGTCACCCAAGGTTGGAAAAAATTAGTAAAAATAGACAAAATAGTAACAAAACTGCATTTAGTCTCCAATGGCCTTTTGGTCAAAATGGCGTTATTTTGGTCTCCATGTGTCTAAAAAGCCTTTTTTAGTCAAAATAACTGCATTTGGTCAATAGATTGTCTAAATTTTTTTGTCAAAATGACTCTATTTTGGTCTCCAAGTGTCTAAAAAGCTATTTTTAGCCAAAATAACTGCATTTGGTCACCAAAGGTATGACATTTTTTTTGTAAAAATGACTGTATTTTTGTCTTTTAGAGTCTTAAAAAGCACTTTTTAGACCAGATAACTACATTTGGTCTCCAATGGCCTGAAATTTTATTTTTCAAAATTACTCTATTTTGGTCTCCAAGTGTCTAAAAAGCCTTTTTTAGTCAAAATAACTGCATTTGGTCACCAAAGGTTGGAAAAAATTTTTTAGTCAAAATTATTTTATTTTTGTCTTTTAGAGTCTTAAAGGCCAGTTTTAGACAAAATAACTGCATTTGGTCTCCAATGGTCTGAATTTTATTTCAAAATGACTATCTTGGTCTCCAAGTGTCTAAAAAGCCTTTTTTAGTCAAAATAACTGCATTTGGTCACCAAAGGTCTGAAATTAATTTTAAGTCAAAATAACTGTATTTTTGTCTTTTTGAGTCTTAAAAAGCCGGTTTTAGACAAGATAACTGCATTTATGGTCTACAATGGTCTGAGCATTTTTTGCTCAAAATGACTTTATTTTGGTCTCCAAGTGTCTAAAAAGCCTTTTTTTGTCAAAATAACTGCATTTGGTCACCAAAGGTCTGAACATTTTTTTCAAAATGACTGTATTTTTGTCTTTGAGAGTCTTAAAAAGACGGTTTTAGACCAGATAACTACATTTGGTCTCCAATGGCCTGAAATTTTTTTTCAAAATTACTCTATTTTGGTTATCAAGTGTCTAAAAAGCCTTCTTTAGTCAAAATAACTGCATTTGGTCACCAAAGGTTGGAAACTTTTTTTAGTCAAAATTACATTATTTTTGTCTTTTAGAGTCGTAAAAAGTCAGTTTTAGACAAGATAACTGCCTTGGGAATCTCCAATGGTCTGAATTTTTTTTCAAAATGACTGTATTTTGGTCTCCAAGTGTCTTAAAAGCATTTTTTAGTCAAATTAACTGCATTTGGTAACCAAAGGTTTGAAATAAATTTTTAGTGAAAATGACTGTATTTTTGTCTTTTAGAGTCTTAAAAAGCCAGTTTTAGACAAGATAACTGCATTTAGTCACCAATGGCCTGAAAAAAATATTTTGTTCAAAATGACTCTATTTTGGTCTCCAAGTTTCTAAAAAGCCTTTTTTAGTCAAAATAACTGCATTTGGTCACCCAAGGTTGGAAAAAAAATTAGTCAAAATAGACAAAATAGTCAAAAAGACAAGATAACTGCATTTAGTCTCCAATGGCCTGAAAAAACATTTTTTGGGCAAAATGGCTGTATTTTGGTCTCCAAGTGTCTAAAAAGCCTTTTTTAGTCAAAATAACTGCATTTGGTCAGCAAAGGTATGACATTTTTTTTGTCAAAATGACTGTATTTTTGTCTTTTTGATTCTTAAAAAGCCGGTTTTAGACAAGATAACTGCATTTATGGTCTCCAATAGTCTGAACATTTTTTGCTCAAAATGACTGTATTTTTGTCTCCTAGTGTTTAAAAAGCCATTTTTAGTCAATATAACTGCATTTGGTCACCAAAGGTATGACATTTTTTTGTCAAAATGACTGTATTTTTGTCTTTTAGAGTCTTAAAAAGCAGGTTTTAGACAAGATAACTGCATTTATGGTCTCCAATGGTCTGAACATTTTTTGCTCAAAATGACTGTATTTTGGTCTCCAAGTGTCTAAAAAGCCTTTTTTTGTCAAAATAACTGCATTTGGTCACCAAAGGTTGGAAAAAAAATTTTTGTCAAAATTATTTTATTTTTGTCTTTTAGAATTTTAAAACGCCAGTTTTAGACAAGATAACTGCATTTGGTCTCCAATGGTCTGAATTTTTTTCAAAATGACTGTATTTTGGTCTCCAAGTGTCTTAGAAGCCTTTTTTAGTCCAAATAACTGCATTTGGTCACCAAAGGTTGGAAACTAATTTTTAGTCAAAATTATTTTATTTTTGTCTTTTAGAATTTTAAAAAGCCAGTTTTAGACAAGATAACTGCATTTGGTCTCCAATGGTCTGAATTTTTTTTAAAATGACTGTATTTTGGTCTCCAAGTGTCTTAAAAGCATTTTTTAGTCAAAATAACTGCATTTGGTCGCCAATGGCCTGAAAAAAATATTTTGTTCGAAATGACTCTATTTTGGTCTCCAAGTTTCTAAAAAGACTTTTTTAGTCAAAATAACTGCATTTGGTCACCCAAGGTTGGAAAAAATTAGTCAAAATAGACAAAATAGTAACAAAACTGCATTTAGTCTCCAATGGCCTGAAAAAACATTTTTTTGGTCAAAATGGCGGTATTTTGGCCTCCATGTGTCTAAAAAGCCTTTTTTAGTCAAAATAACTGCATTTTGTCAATAGATTGTCTAAATTTTTTTGTCAAAATGACTCTATTTTGGTCTCCAAGTGTCTAAAAAGCTATTTTTAGTCAAAATAACTGCATTTGGTCACCAAAGGTATGACATTTTTTTGACAAAATGACTGTATTTTTGTCTTTTATAGTCTTAAAAAGCAGGTTTTAGACAAGATAACTGCATTTGGTCTATAGATGGTCTGAATTTTTTTGTCAAAATTACTCTATTTTGGTCTCCAAGTGTCTAAAAAGCCTTTTTTAGTCAAAATAACTGCATTTGGTCACCAAAGGTCTGAACATTTTTTTTCAAAATGACTGTATTTTTGTCTTTTAGGGTCTTAAAAAGACAGTTTTAGACCAGATAACTACATTTGGTCTCCAATGGCCTGAAATTTTATTTTTCAAAATTACTCTATTTTGGTCTCCAAGTGTCTAAAAAGCCTTTTTTAGTCAAAATAACTGCATTTGGTCAGCAAAGGTATGACATTTTTTTTGTCAAAATGACTGTATTTTTGTCTTTTTGAGTCTTAAAAAGCCGGTTTTAGACAAGATAACTGCATTTATGGTCTCCAATAGTCTGAACATTTTTTGCTCAAAATGACTGTATTTTGGTCTCCAAGTGTCTAAAAAGCCTTTTTTAGTCAAAATAACTGCATTTGGTCACCAAAGGTCTGAAATTAATTTTAAGTCAAAATAACTGTATTTTTGTCTTTTTGAGTCTTAAAAAGCCGGTTTTAGACAAGATAACTGCATTTATGGTCTACAATGGTCTGAACATTTTTTGCTCAAAATGACTTTATTTTGGTCTCCAAGTGTCTAAAAAACCTTTTTTTGTCAAAATAACTGCATTTGGTCACCAAAGGTCTGAACATTTTTTTCAAAATGACTGTATTTTTGTCTTTGAGAGTCTTAAAAGACTTTTTTAGACAAGATAACTACATTTGGTCTCCAATGGCCTGAATTTTTTTTCAAAATTACTCTATTTTGGTTATCAAGTGTCTAAAAAGCCTTCTTTAGTCAAAATAACTGCATTTGGTCACCAAAGGTTGGAAAATTTTTTTTAGTGAAAATTACTGTATTTTTGTCTTTTAGAGTCGTAAAAAGTCAGTTTTAGACAAGATAACTGCCTTGGGGATCTCCAATGGTCTGATTTTTTTTTTCAAAATGACTGTATTTTGGTCTCCAAGTGTCTTAAAAGCATTTTTTTGTCAAAATAACTGCATTTGGTAACCAAAGGTCTGAAATAAATTTTTTGTCAAAATGACTGTATTTTTGTCTTTTAGAGTCTTAAAAAGCCGGTTTTAGACAAGATAACTGCATTTGGTCGCCAATGGCCTGAAATGTTTTTTTTTTTCAAAATTACTCTATTTTGGTTTCCAAGTGTCTAAAAAGCCTTCTTTAGTCAAAATAACTGCATTTGGTCACCAAATTTTGGAAAAAAATATTTAGTCAAAATTACTTTATTTTTGTCTTTTAGAGTCGTAAAAAGTCAGTTTTAGACAAGATAACTGCCTTGGGGATCTCCAATGGTCTGATTTTTTTTTCAAAATGACTGTATTTTGGTCTCCAAGTGTCTTAAAAGCATTTTTTTGTCAAAATAACTGCATTTGGTCACCCAAGGTTGGAAAAAATTAGTAAAAATAGACAAAATAGTAACAAAACTGCATTTAGTCTCCAATGGCCTTTTGGTCAAAATGGCGTTATTTTGGTCTCCATGTGTCTAAAAAGCCTTTTTTAGTCAAAATAACTGCATTTGGTCAATAGATTGTCTAAATTTTTTTGTCAAAATGACTCTATTTTGGTCTCCAAGTGTCTAAAAAGCTATTTTTAGCCAAAATAACTGCATTTGGTCACCAAAGGTATGACATTTTTTTTGTAAAAATGACTGTATTTTTTTCTTTTAGAGTCTTAAAAAGCACTTTTTAGACCAGATAACTACATTTGGTCTCCAATGGCCTGAAATTTTATTTTTCAAAATTACTCTATTTTGGTCTCCAAGTGTCTAAAAAGCCTTTTTTAGTCAAAATAACTGCATTTGGTCACCAAAGGTTGGAAAAAATTTTTTAGTCAAAATTATTTTATTTTTGTCTTTTAGAGTCTTAAAGGCCAGTTTTAGACAAAATAACTGCATTTGGTCTCCAATGGTCTGAATTTTATTTCAAAATGACTATCTTGGTCTCCAAGTGTCTTATAAGCCTTTTTTAGTCCAAATAACTGCATTTGGTCACCAAAGGTTGGAAAAAAATTTTTAGTCAAAATTATTTTATTTTTGTCTTTTAGAATTTTAAAAAGCCAGTTTTAGACAAGATAACTGCATTTTGTCTATAAATGGTCTGAATTTTTTTGTCAAAATGACTCTATTTTGGTCTCCAAGTGTCTAAAAAGCCTTTTTTAGTCAAAATAACTGCATTTGGTCACCAAAGGTCTGAAATTAATTTTAAGTCAAAATAACTGTATGTTTGTCTTTTTGAGTCTTAAAAAGCCGGTTTTAGACAAGATAACTGCATTTATGGTCTACAATGGTCTGAGCATTTTTTGCTCAAAATGACTTTATTTTGGTCTCCAAGTGTCTAAAAAGCCTTTTTTTGTCAAAATAACTGCATTTGGTCACCAAAGGTCTGAACATTTTTTTCAAAATGACTGTATTTTTGTCTTTGAGAGTCTTAAAAAGACGGTTTTAGACCAGATAACTACATTTGGTCTCCAATGGCCTGAATTTTTTTTTCAAAATTACTCTATTTTGGTTATCAAGAGTCTATAAAGCCTTCTTTAGTCAAAATAACTGCATTTGGTCACCAAAGGTTGGAAAAAATTTTTAGTCAAAATTACATTATTTTTGTCTTTTAGAGTCGTAAAAAGTCAGTTTTAGACAAGATAACTGCCTTGGAAATCTCCAATAGTCTGAATTTTTTTTCAAAATGACTGTATTTTGGTCTCCAAGTGTCTTAAAAGCATTTTTTAGTCAAATTAACTGCATTTGGTAACCAAAGGTCTGAAATAAATTTTTAGTGAAAATAACTGTATTTTTGTCTTTTAGAGTCTTAAAAAGCCGGTTTTAGACAAGATAACTGCATTTGGTCGCCAATGGCCTGAAAAAAATATTTTGTTCAAAATGACTCTATTTTGGTCTCCAAGTTTCTAAAAAGCCTTTTTTAGTCAAAATAACTTCATTTGGTCACCCAAGGTTGGAAAAAAAATTAGTCAAAATAGACAAAATAGTCAAAAAGACAAGATAACTGCATTTAGTCTCCAATGGCCTGAAAAAACATTTTTTGGGCAAAATGGCTGTATTTTGGTCTCCAAGTGTCTAAAAAGCCTTTTTTAGTCAAAATAACTGCATTTGGTCAGCAAAGGTATGACATTTTTTTTGTCAAAATGACTGTATTTTTGTCTTTTTGAGTCTTAAAAAGCCGGTTTTAGACAAGATAACTGCATTTATGGTCTCCAATAGTCTGAACATTTTTTGCTCAAAATGACTGTATTTTTGTCTCCTAGTGTTTAAAAAGCCTTTTTTAGTCAATATAACTGCATTTGGTCACCAAAGGTATGACATTTTTTTGTCAAAATGACTGTATTTTTGTCTTTTAGAGTCTTAAAAAGCAGGTTTTAGACAAGATAACTGCATTTATGGTCTCCAATGGTCTGAACATTTTTTGCTCAAAATGACTGTATTTTGGTCTCCAAGTGTCTAAAAAGCCTTTTTTTGTCAAAATAACTGCATTTGGTCACCAAAGGTTGGAAAAAAAATTTTTGTCAAAATTATTTTATTTTTGTCTTTTAGAATTTTAAAACGCCAGTTTTAGACAAGATAACTGCATTTGGTCTCCAATGGTCTGAATTTTTTTTCAAAATGACTGTATTTTGGTCTCTAAGTGTCTTAGAAGCCTTTTTTAGTCCAAATAACTGCATTTGGTCACCAAAGGTTGGAAACTAATTTTTAGTCAAAATTATTTTATTTTTGTCTTTTAGAATTTTAAAAAGCCAGTTTTAGACAAGATAACTGCATTTGGTCTCCAATGGTCTGAATTTTTTTTAAAATGACTGTATTTTGGTCTCCAAGTGTCTTAAAAGCATTTTTTAGTCAAAATAACTGCATTTGGTCGCTAATGGCCTGAAAAAAATATTTTGTTCGAAATGACTCTATTTTGGTCTCCAAGTTTCTAAAAAGACTTTTTTAGTCAAAATAACTGCATTTGGTCACCCAAGGTTGGAAAAAATTAGTCAAAATAGACAAAATAGTAACAAAACTGCATTTAGTCTCCAATGGCCTGAAAAAACATTTTTTGGTCAAAATGGCGGTATTTTGGCCTCCATGTGTCTAAAAAGCCTTTTTTAGTCAAAATAACTGCATTTTGTCAATAGATTGTCTAATTTTTTTTGTCAAAATGACTCTATTTTGGTCTCCAAGTGTCTAAAAAGCTATTTTTAGTCAAAATAACTGCATTTGGTCACCAAAGGTATGACATTTTTTTTGTCAAAATGACTGTATTTTTGTCTTCTATAGTCTTAAAAAGCAGGTTGTAGACAAGATAACTGCATTTGGTCTATAGATGGTCTGAATTTTTTTGTCAAAATGACTCTATTTTGGTCTCCAAGTGTCTAAAAAGCCTTTTTTAGTCAAAATAACTGCATTTGGTCACCAAAGGTCTGAACATTTTTTTTCAAAATGACTGTATTTTTGTCTTTTAGAGTCCTAAAAAGACAGTTTTAGACCAGATAACTACATTTGGTCTCCAATGGCCTGAAATTTTATTTTTTAAAATTACTCTATTTTGGTCTCCAAGTGTCTAAAAAGCCTTTTTTAGTCAAAATAACTGCATTTGGTCAGCAAAGGTATGACATTTTTTTTGTCAAAATGACTGTATTTTTGTCTTTTTGAGTCTTAAAAAGCCGGTTTTAGACAAGATAACTGCATTTATGGTCTCCAATAGTCTGAACATTTATTGCTCAAAATGACTGTATTTTGGTCTCCAAGTGTCTAAAAAGCCTTTTTTAGTCAAAATAACTGCATTTGGTCACCAAAGGTCTGAAATTAATTTTAAGTCAAAATAACTGTATTTTTGTCTTTTTGAGTCTTAAAAAGCCGGTTTTAGACAAGATAACTGCATTTATGGTCTACAATGGTCTGAACATTTTTTGCTCAAAATGACTTTATTTTGGTCTCCAAGTGTCTAAAAAACCTTTTTTTGTCAAAATAACTGCATTTGGTCACCAAAGGTCTGAACATTTTTTTCAAAATGACTGTATTTTTGTCTTTGAGAGTCTTAAAAGACGGTTTTAGACAAGATAACTACATTTGGTCTCCAATGGCCTGAATTTTTTTTCAAAATTACTCTATTTTGGTTATCAAGTGTCTAAAAAGCCTTCTTTAGTCAAAATAACTGCATTTGGTCACCAAAGGTTGGAACATTTTTCTTAGTGAAAATTACTGTATTTTTGTCTTTTAGAGTCGTAAAAAGTCAGTTTTAGACAAGATAACTGCCTTGGGGATCTCCAATGGTTTGATTTTTTTTCAAAATGACTGTATTTTGGTCTCCAAGTGTCTTAAAAGCATTTTTTTGTCAAAATAACTGCATTTGGTAACCAAAGGTCTGAAATAAATTTTTAGTGAAAATAACTGTATTTTTGTCTTTTAGAGTCTTAAAAAGCCGGTTTTAGACAAGATAACTGCATTTGGTCGCCAATGGCCTGAAAAAAATATTTTGTTCAAAATGACTCTATTTTGGTCTCCAAGTTTCTAAAAAGCCTTTTTTAGTCAAAATAACTGCATTTGGTCACCCAAGGTTGGAAAAAAAATTAGTCAAAATAGACAAAATAGTCAAAAAGACAAGATAACTGCATTTAGTCTCCAATGGCCTGAAAAAACATTTTTTGGGCAAAATGGCTGTATTTTGGTCTCCAAGTGTCTAAAAAGCCTTTTTTAGTCAAAATAACTGCATTTGGTCAGCAAAGGTATGACATTTTTTTTGTCAAAATGACTGTATTTTTGTCTTTTTGAGTCTTAAAAAGCCGGTTTTAGACAAGATAACTGCATTTATGGTCTCCAATAGTCTGAACATTTTTTGCTCAAAATGACTGTATTTTTGTCTCCTAGTGTTTAAAAAGCCTTTTTTAGTCAATATAACTGCATTTGGTCACCAAAGGTATGACATTTTTTTGTCAAAATGACTGTATTTTTGTCTTTTAGAGTCTTAAAAAGCAGGTTTTAGACAAGATAACTGCATTTATGGTCTCCAATGGTCTGAACATTTTTTGCTCAAAATGACTGTATTTTGGTCTCCAAGTGTCTAAAAAGCCTTTTTTTGTCAAAATAACTGCATTTGGTCACCAAAGGTTGGAAAAAAAATTTTTGTCAAAATTATTTTATTTTTGTCTTTTAGAATTTTAAAACGCCAGTTTTAGACAAGATAACTGCATTTGGTCTCCAATGGTCTGAATTTTTTTTCAAAATGACTGTATTTTGGTCTCTAAGTGTCTTAGAAGCCTTTTTTAGTCCAAATAACTGCATTTGGTCACCAAAGGTTGGAAACTAATTTTTAGTCAAAATTATTTTATTTTTGTCTTTTAGAATTTTAAAAAGCCAGTTTTAGACAAGATAACTGCATTTGGTCTCCAATGGTCTGAATTTTTTTTAAAATGACTGTATTTTGGTCTCCAAGTGTCTTAAAAGCATTTTTTAGTCAAAATAACTGCATTTGGTCGCTAATGGCCTGAAAAAAATATTTTGTTCGAAATGACTCTATTTTGGTCTCCAAGTTTCTAAAAAGACTTTTTTAGTCAAAATAACTGCATTTGGTCACCCAAGGTTGGAAAAAATTAGTCAAAATAGACAAAATAGTAACAAAACTGCATTTAGTCTCCAATGGCCTGAAAAAACATTTTTTGGTCAAAATGGCGGTATTTTGGCCTCCATGTGTCTAAAAAGCCTTTTTTAGTCAAAATAACTGCATTTTGTCAATAGATTGTCTAATTTTTTTGTCAAAATGACTCTATTTTGGTCTCCAAGTGTCTAAAAAGCTATTTTTAGTCAAAATAACTGCATTTGGTCACCAAAGGTATGACATTTTTTTTGTCAAAATGACTGTATTTTTGTCTTCTATAGTCTTAAAAAGCAGGTTGTAGACAAGATAACTGCATTTGGTCTATAGATGGTCTGAATTTTTTTGTCAAAATGACTCTATTTTGGTCTCCAAGTGTCTAAAAAGCCTTTTTTAGTCAAAATAACTGCATTTGGTCACCAAAGGTCTGAACATTTTTTTTCAAAATGACTGTATTTTTGTCTTTTAGAGTCCTAAAAAGACAGTTTTAGACCAGATAACTACATTTGGTCTCCAATGGCCTGAAATTTTATTTTTTAAAATTACTCTATTTTGGTCTCCAAGTGTCTAAAAAGCCTTTTTTAGTCAAAATAACTGCATTTGGTCAGCAAAGGTATGACATTTTTTTTGTCAAAATGACTGTATTTTTGTCTTTTTGAGTCTTAAAAAGCCGGTTTTAGACAAGATAACTGCATTTATGGTCTCCAATAGTCTGAACATTTATTGCTCAAAATGACTGTATTTTGGTCTCCAAGTGTCTAAAAAGCCTTTTTTAGTCAAAATAACTGCATTTGGTCACCAAAGGTCTGAAATTAATTTTAAGTCAAAATAACTGTATTTTTGTCTTTTTGAGTCTTAAAAAGCCGGTTTTAGACAAGATAACTGCATTTATGGTCTACAATGGTCTGAACATTTTTTGCTCAAAATGACTTTATTTTGGTCTCCAAGTGTCTAAAAAACCTTTTTTTGTCAAAATAACTGCATTTGGTCACCAAAGGTCTGAACATTTTTTTCAAAATGACTGTATTTTTGTCTTTGAGAGTCTTAAAAGACGGTTTTAGACAAGATAACTACATTTGGTCTCCAATGGCCTGAATTTTTTTTCAAAATTACTCTATTTTGGTTATCAAGTGTCTAAAAAGCCTTCTTTAGTCAAAATAACTGCATTTGGTCACCAAAGGTTGGAACATTTTTCTTAGTGAAAATTACTGTATTTTTGTCTTTTAGAGTCGTAAAAAGTCAGTTTTAGACAAGATAACTGCCTTGGGGATCTCCAATGGTTTGATTTTTTTTCAAAATGACTGTATTTTGGTCTCCAAGTGTCTTAAAAGCATTTTTTTGTCAAAATAACTGCATTTGGTAACCAAAGGTCTGAAATAAATTTTTAGTGAAAATAACTGTATTTTTGTCTTTTAGAGTCTTAAAAAGCCGGTTTTAGACAAGATAACTGCATTTGGTCGCCAATGGCCTGAAATGTTTTTTTTTTTCAAAATTACTCTATTTTGGTTTCCAAGTGTCTAAAAAGCCTTCTTTAGTCAAAATAACTGCATTTGGTCACCAAATTTTGGAAAAAATTATTTAGTCAAAATTACTTTATTTTTGTCTTTTAGAGTCGTAAAAAGTCAGTTTTAGACAAGATAACTGCCTTGGGGATCTCCAATGGTCTGAATTTTTTTTCAAAATGACTGTATTTTGGTCTCCAAGTGTCTTAAAAGCATTTTTAGTCAAAATAACTGCATTTGGTAACCAAAGGTCTGAAATAAATTTTTAGTCAAAATGACTGTATTTTTGTCTTTTAGAGTCTTAAAAAGCCGGTTTTAGACAAGATAACTGCATTTGGTCGCCAATGGCCTGAAAAAAATATTTTTTTCGAAATGACTCTATTTTGGTCTCCAAGTTTCTAAAAATACTTTTTTAGTCAAAATAACTGCATTTGGTCACCCAAGGTTGGAAAAAATTAGTAAAAATAGACAAAATAGTAACAAAACTGCATTTAGTCTCCAATGGCCTGAAAAAACATTTTTTTGGTCAAAATGGCGTTATTTTGGTCTCCATGTGTCTAAAAAGCCTTTTTTAGTCAAAATAACTGCATTTGGTCAATAGATTGTCTAAATTTTTTTGTCAAAATGACTCTATTTTGGTCTCCAAGTGTCTAAAAAGCTATTTTTAGCCAAAATAACTGCATTTGGTCACCAAAGGTATGACATTTTTTTTGTAAAAATGACTGTATTTTTGTCTTTTAGAGTCTTAAAAAGCACTTTTTAGACCAGATAACTACATTTGGTCTCCAATGGCCTGAAATTTTATTTTTCAAAATTACTCTATTTTGGTCTCCAAGTGTCTAAAAAGCCTTTTTTAGTCAAAATAACTGCATTTGGTCACCAAAGGTTGGAAAAAATGTTTTTGTCAAAATTATTTTATTTTTGTCTTTTAGAGTCTTAAAGGCCAGTTTTAGACAAAATAACTGCATTTGGTCTCCAATGGTCTGAATTTTATTTCAAAATGACTATCTTGGTCTCCAAGTGTCTTATAAGCCTTTTTTAGTCCAAATAACTGCATTTGGTCACCAAAGGTTGGAAAAAAAATTTTAGTCAAAATTATTTTATTTTTGTCTTTTAGAATTTTAAAAAGCCAGTTTTAGACAAGATAACTGCATTTGGTCTATAGATGGTCTGAATTTTTTTGTCAAAATGACTCTATTTTGGTCTCCAAGTGTCTAAAAAGCCTTTTTTAGTCAAAATAACTGCATTTGGTCACCAAAGGTCTGAAATTAATTTTAAGTCAAAATAACTGTATTTTTGTCTTTTTGAGTCTTAAAAAGCCGGTTTTAGACAAGATAGCTGCATTTATGGTCTACAATGGTCTGAGCATTTTTTGCTCAAAATGACTTTATTTTGGTCTCCAAGTGTCTAAAAAGCCTTTTTTTTTTTCAAAATAACTGCATTTGGTCACCAAAGGTCTGAACATTTTTTTCAAAATGACTGTATTTTTGTCTTTGAGAGTCTTAAAAAGACGGTTTTAGACCAGATAACTACATTTGGTCTCCAATGGCCTGAAATTTTTTTTCAAAATTACTCTATTTTGGTTATCAAGTGTCTAAAAAGCCTTCTTTAGTCAAAATAACTGCATTTGGTCACCAAAGGTTGGAAATTTTTTTTAGTCAAAATTACATTATTTTTGTCTTTTAGAGTCGTAAAAAGTCAGTTTTAGACAAGATAACTGCCTTGGGAATCTCCAATAGTCTGAATTTTTTTTCAAAATGACTGTATTTTGGTCTCCAAGTGTCTTAAAAGCATTTTTTAGTCAAATTAACTGCATTTGGTAACCAAAGGTCTGAAATAAATTTTTAGTGAAAATGACTGTATTTTTGTCTTTTAGAGTCTTAAAAAGCCGGTTTTAGACAAGATAACTGCATTTGCTCGCCAATAGCCTGAAAAAAATATTTTGTTCAAAATGACTCTATTTTGGTCTCCAAGTTTCTAAAAAGCCTTTTTTAGTCAAAATAACTGCATTTGGTCACCCAAGGTTGGAAAAAAATTAGTCAAAATAGACAAAATAGTCAAAAAGACAAGATAACTGCATTTAGTCTCCAATGGCCTGAAAAAACATTTTTTGGGCAAAATGGCTGTATTTTGGTCTCCAAGTGTCTAAAAAGCCTTTTTTAGTCAAAATAACTGCATTTGGTCAGCAAAGGTATGACATTTTTTTTGTCAAAATGACTGTATTTTTGTCTTTTTGAGTCTTAAAAAGCCGGTTTTAGACAAGATAACTGCATTTATGGTCTCCAATAGTCTGAACATTTTTTGCTCAAAATGACTGTATTTTTGTCTCCTAGTGTTTAAAAAGCCTTTTTTAGTCAATATAACTGCATTTGGTCACCAAAGGTATGACATTTTTTTGTCAAAATGACTGTATTTTTGTCTTTTAGAGTCTTAAAAAGCAGGTTTTAGACAAGATAACTGCATTTATGGTCTACAATGGTCTGAACATTTTTTGCTCAAAATGACTTTATTTTGGTCTCCAAGTGTCTAAAAAACCTTTTTTTGTCAAAATAACTGCATTTGGTCACCAAAGGTCTGAACATTTTTTTCAAAATGACTGTATTTTTGTCTTTGAGAGTCTTAAAAGACTTTTTTAGACAAGATAACTACATTTGGTCTCCAATGGCCTGAATTTTTTTTCAAAATTACTCTATTTTGGTTATCAAGTGTCTAAAAAGCCTTCTTTAGTCAAAATAACTGCATTTGGTCACCAAAGGTTGGAAAAAATTTTTTAGTGAAAATTACTGTATTTTTGTCTTTTAGAGTCGTAAAAAGTCAGTTTTAGACAAGATAACTGCCTTGGGGATCTCCAATGGTCTGATTTTTTTTCAAAATGACTGTATTTTGGTCTCCAAGTGTCTTAAAAGCATTTTTTTGTCAAAATAACTGCATTTGGTAACCAAAGGTCTGAAATAAATTTTTAGTCAAAATGACTGTATTTTTGTCTTTTAGAGTCTTAAAAAGCCGGTTTTAGACAAGATAACTGCATTTGGTCGCCAATGGCCTGAAATGTTTTTTTTTTCAAAATTACTCTATTTTGGTTTCCAAGTGTCTAAAAAGCCTTCTTTAGTCAAAATAACTGCATTTGGTCACCAAATTTTGGAAAAAATTATTTAGTCAAAATTACTTTATTTTTGTCTTTTAGAGTCGTAAAAAGTCAGTTTTAGACAAGATAACTGCCTTGGGGATCTCCAATGGTCTGAATTTTTTTTCAAAATGACTGTATTTTGGTCTCCAAGTGTCTTAAAAGCATTTTTAGTCAAAATAACTGCATTTGGTAACCAAAGGTCTGAAATAAATTTTTAGTCAAAATGACTGTATTTTTGTCTTTTAGAGTCTTAAAAAGCCGGTTTTAGACAAGATAACTGCATTTGGTCGCCAATGGCCTGAAAAAAATATTTTTTTCGAAATGACTCTATTTTGGTCTCCAAGTTTCTAAAAAGACTTTTTTAGTCAAAATAACTGCATTTGGTCACCCAAGGTTGGAAAAAATTAGTAAAAATAGACAAAATAGTAACAAAACTGCATTTAGTCTCCAATGGCCTTTTGGTCAAAATGGCGTTATTTTGGTCTCCATGTGTCTAAAAAGCCTTTTTTAGTCAAAATAACTGCATTTGGTCAATAGATTGTCTAAATTTTTTTGTCAAAATGACTCTATTTTGGTCTCCAAGATTCTAAAAAGCTATTTTTAGCCAAAATAACTGCATTTGGTCACCAAAGGTATGACATTTTTTTTGTAAAAATGACTGTATTTTTGTCTTTTAGAGTCTTAAAAAGCACTTTTTAGACCAGATAACTACATTTGGTCTCCAATGGCCTGAAATTTTATTTTTCAAAATTACTCTATTTTGGTCTCCAAGTGTCTAAAAAGCTTTTTTTAGTCAAAATAACTGCATTTGGTCACCAAAGGTTGGAAAAAATTTTTTAGTCAAAATTATTTTATTTTTTTCTTTTAGAGTCTTAAAGGCCAGTTTTAGACAAAATAACTGCATCTGGTCTCCAATGGTCTGAATTTTATTTCAAAATGACTATCTTGGTCTCCAAGTGTCTTATAAGCCTTTTTTAGTCCAAATAACTGCATTTGGTCACCAAAGGTTGGAAAAAAATTTTTAGTCAAAATTATTTTATTTTTGTCTTTTAGAATTTTAAAAAGCCAGTTTTAGACAAGATAACTGCATTTGGTCTATAGATGGTCTGAATTTTTTTGTCAAAATGACTCTATTTTGGTCTCCAAGTGTCTAAAAAGCCTTTTTTAGTCAAAATAACTGCATTTGGTCACCAAAGGTCTGAAATTAATTTTAAGTCAAAATAACTGTATTTTTGTCTTTTTGAGTCTTAAAAAGCCGGTTTTAGACAAGATAACTGCATTTATGGTCTACAATGGTCTGAGCATTTTTTGCTCAAAATGACTTTATTTTGGTCTCCAAGTGTCTAAAAAGCCTTTTTTTGTCAAAATAACTGCATTTGGTCACCAAAGGTCTGAACATTTTTTTCAAAATGACTGTATTTTTGTCTTTGAGAGTCTTAAAAAGACGGTTTTAGACCAGATAACTACATTTGGTCTCCAATGGCCTGAAATTTTTTTTCAAAATTACTCTATTTTGGTTATCAAGTGTCTAAAAAATTTTTTAGTCAAAATTACATTATTTTTGTCTTTTAGAGTCGTAAAAAGTCAGTTTTAGACAAGATAACTGCCTTGGGAATCTCCAATAGTCTGAATTTTTTTTTCAAAATGACTGTATTTTGGTCTCCAAGTGTCTTAAAAGCATTTTTTAGTCAAATTAACTGCATTTGGTAACCAAAGGTCTGAAATAAATTTTTAGTGAAAATGACTGTATTTTTGTCTTTTAGAGTCTTAAAAAGCCGGTTTTAGACAAGATAACTGCATTTGGTCGCCAATGGCCTGAAAAAAATATTTTGTTCAAAATGACTCTATTTTGGTCTCCAAGTTTCTAAAAAGCCTTTTTTAGTCAAAATAACTGCATTTGGTCACCCAAGGTTGGAAAAAAAATTAGTCAAAATAGACAAAATAGTCAAAAAGACAAGATAACTGCATTTAGTCTCCAATGGCCTGAAAAAACATTTTTTGGGCAAAATGGCTGTATTTTGGTCTCCAAGTGTCTAAAAAGCCTTTTTTAGTCAAAATAACTGCATTTGGTCAGCAAAGGTATGACATTTTTTTTGTCAAAATGACTGTATTTTTGTCTTTTTGAGTCTTAAAAAGCCGGTTTTAGACAAGATAACTGCATTTATGGTCTCCAATAGTCTGAACATTTTTTGCTCAAAATGACTGTATTTTTGTCTCCTAGTGTTTAAAAAGCCTTTTTTAGTCAATATAACTGCATTTGGTCACCAAAGGTATGACATTTTTTTGTCAAAATGACTGTATTTTTGTCTTTTAGAGTCTTAAAAAGCAGGTTTTAGACAAGATAACTGCATTTATGGTCTCCAATGGTCTGAACATTTTTTGCTCAAAATGACTGTATTTTGGTCTCCAAGTGTCTAAAAAGCCTTTTTTTGTCAAAATAACTGCATTTGGTCACCAAAGGTTGGAAAAAAAATTTTTGTCAAAATTATTTTATTTTTGTCTTTTAGAATTTTAAAACGCCACTTTTAGACAAGATAACTGCATTTGGTCTCCAATGGTCTGAATTTTTTTTCAAAATGACTGTATTTTGGTCTCCAAGTGTCTTAGAAGCCTTTTTTAGTCCAAATAACTGCATTTGGTCACCAAAGGTTGGAAACTAATTTTTAGTCAAAATTATTTTATTTTTGTCTTTTAGAATTTTAAAAAGCCAGTTTTAGACAAGATAACTGCATTTGGTCTCCAATGGTCTGAATTTTTTTTAAAATGACTGTATTTTGGTCTCCAAGTGTCTTAAAAGCATTTTTTAGTCAAAATAACTGCATTTGGTCGCCAATGGCATGAAAAAAATATTTTGTTCGAAATGACTCTATTTTGGTCTCCAAGTTTCTAAAAAGACTTTTTTAGTCAAAATAACTGCATTTGGTCACCCAAGGTTGGAAAAAATTAGTCAAAATAGACAAAATAGTAACAAAACTGCATTTAGTCTCCAATGGCCTGAAAAAACATTTTTTGGTCAAAATGGCGGTATTTTGGCCTCCATGTGTCTAAAAAGCCTTTTTTAGTCAAAATAACTGCATTTTGTCAATAGATTGTCTAAATTTTTTTGTCAAAATGACTCTATTTTGGTCTCCAAGTGTCTAAAAAGCTATTTTTAGTCAAAATAACTGCATTTGGTCACCAAAGGTCTGAAATTAATTTTAAGTCAAAATAACTGTATTTTTGTCTTTTTGAGTCTTAAAAAGCCGGTTTTAGACAAGATAACTGCATTTATGGTCTACAATGGTCTGAACATTTTTTGCTCAAAATGACTGTATTTTGGTCTCCAAGTGTCTAAAAAGCCTTTTTTAGTCAAAATAACTGCATTTGGTCACCAAAGGTCTGAAATTAATTTTAAGTCAAAATAACTGTATTTTTGTCTTTTTGAGTCTTAAAAAGCCGGTTTTAGACAAGATAACTGCATTTATGGTCTACAATGGTCTGAACATTTTTTGCTCAAAATGACTTTATTTTGGTCTCCAAGTGTCTAAAAAACCTTTTTTGTCAAAATAACTGCATTTGGTCACCAAAGGTCTGAACATTTTTTTCAAAATGACTGTATTTTTGTCTTTGAGAGTCTTAAAAGACGGTTTTAGACAAGATAACTACATTTGGTCTCCAATGGCCTGAATTTTTTTTCAAAATTACTCTATTTTGGTTTCCAAGTGTCTAAAAAGCCTTCTTTAGTCAAAATAACTGCATTTGGTCACCAAATTTTGGAAAAAATTATTTAGTCAAAATTACTTTATTTTTGTCTTTTAGAGTCGTAAAAAGTCAGTTTTAGACAAGATAACTGCCTTGGGGATCTCTAATGGTCTGAATTTTTTTTCAAAATGACTGTATTTTGGTCTCCAAGTGTCTTAAAAGCATTTTTAGTCAAAATAACTGCATTTGGTAACCAAAGGTCTGAAATAAATTTTTAGTCAAAATGACTGTATTTTTGTCTTTTAGAGTCTTAAAAAGCCGGTTTTAGACAAGATAACTGCATTTGGTCGCCAATGGCCTGAAAAAAATATTTTTTTCGAAATGACTCTATTTTGGTCTCCAAGTTTCTAAAAAGACTTTTTTAGTCAAAATAACTGCATTTGGTCACCCAAGGTTGGAAAAAATTAGTAAAAATAGACAAAATAGTAACAAAACTGCATTTAGTCTCCAATGGCCTGAAAAAACATTTTTTGGGCAAAATGGCTGTATTTTGGTCTCCAAGTGTCTAAAAAGCCTTTTTTAGTCAAAATAACTGCATTTGGTCAGCAAAGGTATGACATTTTTTTTGTCAAAATGACTGTATTTTTGTCTTTTTGAGTCTTAAAAAGCCGGTTTTAGACAAGATAACTGCATTTATGGTCTCCAATAGTCTGAACATTTTTTGCTCAAAATGACTGTATTTTTGTCTCCTAGTGTTTAAAAAGCCTTTTTTAGTCAATATAACTGCATTTGGTCACCAAAGGTATGACATTTTTTTGTCAAAATGACTGTATTTTTGTCTTTTAGAGTCTTAAAAAGCCGGTTTTAGACAAGATAACTGCATTTATGGTCTCCAATAGTCTGAACATTTTTTGCTCAAAATGACTGTATTTTGGTCTCCAAGTGTCTAAAAAGCCTTTTTTTGTCAAAATAACTGCATTTGGTCACCAAAGGTTGGAAAAAAAATTTTTGTCAAAATTATTTTATTTTTGTCTTTTAGAATTTTAAAACGCCACTTTTAGACAAGATAACTGCATTTGGTCTCCAATGGTCTGAATTTTTTTTCAAAATGACTGTATTTTGGTCTCCAAGTGTCTTAGAAGCCTTTTTTAGTCCAAATAACTGCATTTGGTCACCAAAGGTTGGAAACTAATTTTTAGTCAAAATTATTTTATTTTTGTCTTTTAGAATTTTAAAAAGCCAGTTTTAGACAAGATAACTGCATTTGGTCTCCAATGGTCTGAATTTTTTTTAAAATGACTGTATTTTGGTCTCCAAGTGTCTTAAAAGCATTTTTTAGTCAAAATAACTGCATTTGGTCGCCAATGGCCTGAAAAAAATATTTTGTTCGAAATGACTCTATTTTGGTCTCCAAGTTTCTAAAAAGACTTTTTTAGTCAAAATAACTGCATTTGGTCACCCAAGGTTGGAAAAAATTAGTCAAAATAGACAAAATAGTAACAAAACTGCATTTAGTCTCCAATGGCCTGAAAAAACATTTTTTGGTCAAAATGGCGGTATTTTGGCCTCCATGTGTCTAAAAAGCCTTTTTTAGTCAAAATAACTGCATTTTGTCAATAGATTGTCTAAATTTTTTTGTCAAAATGACTCTATTTTGGTCTCCAAGTGTCTAAAAAGCTATTTTTAGTCAAAATAACTGCATTTGGTCACCAAAGGTCTGAAATTAATTTTAAGTCAAAATAACTGTATTTTTGTCTTTTTGAGTCTTAAAAAGCCGGTTTTAGACAAGATAACTGCATTTATGGTCTACAATGGTCTGAACATTTTTTGCTCAAAATGACTGTATTTTGGTCTCCAAGTGTCTAAAAAGCCTTTTTTAGTCAAAATAACTGCATTTGGTCACCAAAGGTCTGAAATTAATTTTAAGTCAAAATAACTGTATTTTTGTCTTTTTGAGTCTTAAAAAGCCGGTTTTAGACAAGATAACTGCATTTATGGTCTACAATGGTCTGAACATTTTTTGCTCAAAATGACTTTATTTTGGTCTCCAAGTGTCTAAAAAACCTTTTTTGTCAAAATAACTGCATTTGGTCACCAAAGGTCTGAACATTTTTTTCAAAATGACTGTATTTTTGTCTTTGAGAGTCTTAAAAGACGGTTTTAGACAAGATAACTACATTTGGTCTCCAATGGCCTGAATTTTTTTTCAAAATTACTCTATTTTGGTTTCCAAGTGTCTAAAAAGCCTTCTTTAGTCAAAATAACTGCATTTGGTCACCAAATTTTGGAAAAAATTATTTAGTCAAAATTACTTTATTTTTGTCTTTTAGAGTCGTAAAAAGTCAGTTTTAGACAAGATAACTGCCTTGGGGATCTCTAATGGTCTGAATTTTTTTTCAAAATGACTGTATTTTGGTCTCCAAGTGTCTTAAAAGCATTTTTAGTCAAAATAACTGCATTTGGTAACCAAAGGTCTGAAATAAATTTTTAGTCAAAATGACTGTATTTTTGTCTTTTAGAGTCTTAAAAAGCCGGTTTTAGACAAGATAACTGCATTTGGTCGCCAATGGCCTGAAAAAAATATTTTTTTCGAAATGACTCTATTTTGGTCTCCAAGTTTCTAAAAATACTTTTTTAGTCAAAATAACTGCATTTGGTCACCCAAGGTTGGAAAAAATTAGTAAAAATAGACAAAATAGTAACAAAACTGCATTTAGTCTCCAATGGCCTGAAAAAACATTTTTTTGGTCAAAATGGCGTTATTTTGGTCTCCATGTGTCTAAAAAGCCTTTTTTAGTCAAAATAACTGCATTTGGTCAATAGATTGTCTAAATTTTTTTGTCAAAATGACTCTATTTTGGTCTCCAAGTGTCTAAAAAGCTATTTTTAGCCAAAATAACTGCATTTGGTCACCAAAGGTATGACATTTTTTTTGTAAAAATGAATGTATTTTTGTCTTTTAGAGTCTTAAAAAGCACTTTTTAGACCAGATAACTACATTTGGTCTCCAATGGCCTGAAATTTTATTTTTCAAAATTACTCTATTTTGGTCTCCAAGTGTCTAAAAAGCCTTTTTTAGTCAAAATAACTGCATTTGGTCACCAAAGGTTGGAAAAAATGTTTTTGTCAAAATTATTTTATTTTTGTCTTTTAGAGTCTTAAAGGCCAGTTTTAGACATAATAACTGCATTTGGTCTCCAATGGTCTGAATTTTATTTCAAAATGACTATCTTGGTCTCCAAGTGTCTTATAAGCCTTTTTTAGTCCAAATAACTGCATTTGGTCACCAAAGGTTGGAAAAAAAATTTTAGTCAAAATTATTTTATTTTTGTCTTTTAGAATTTTAAAAAGCCAGTTTTAGACAAGATAACTGCATTTGGTCTATAGATGGTCTGAATTTTTTTGTCAAAATGACTCTATTTTGGTCTCCAAGTGTCTAAAAAGCCTTTTTTAGTCAAAATAACTGCATTTGGTCACCAAAGGTCTGAAATTAATTTTAAGTCAAAATAACTGTATTTTTGTCTTTTTGAGTCTTAAAAAGCCGGTTTTAGACAAGATAACTGCATTTATGGTCTACAATGGTCTGAGCATTTTTTGCTCAAAATGACTTTATTTTGGTCTCCAAGTGTCTAAAAAGCCTTTTTTTTGTCAAAATAACTGCATTTGGTCACCAAAGGTCTGAACATTTTTTTCAAAATGACTGTATTTTTGTCTTTGAGAGTCTTAAAAAGACGGTTTTAGACCAGATAACTACATTTGGTCTCCAATGGCCTGAAATTTTTTTTCAAAATTACTCTATTTTGGTTATCAAGTGTCTAAAAAGCCTTCTTTAGTCAAAATAACTGCATTTGGTCACCAAAGGTTGGAAATTTTTTTTAGTCAAAATTACATTATTTTTGTCTTTTAGAGTCGTAAAAAGTCAGTTTTAGACAAGATAACTGCCTTGGGAATCTCCAATAGTCTGAATTTTTTTTCAAAATGACTGTATTTTGGTCTCCAAGTGTCTTAAAAGCATTTTTTAGTCAAATTAACTGCATTTGGTAACCAAAGGTCTGAAATAAATTTTTAGTGAAAATGACTGTATTTTGTCTTTTAGAGTCTTAAAAAGCCGGTTTTAGACAAGATAACTGCATTTGCTCGCCAATAGCCTGAAAAAAATATTTTGTTCAAAATGACTCTATTTTGGTCTCCAAGTTTCTAAAAAGCCTTTTTTAGTCAAAATAACTGCATTTGGTCACCCAAGGTTGGAAAAAAATTAGTCAAAATAGACAAAATAGTCAAAAAGACAAGATAACTGCATTTAGTCTCCAATGGCCTGAAAAAACATTTTTTGGGCAAAATGGCTGTATTTTGGTCTCCAAGTGTCTAAAAAGCCTTTTTTAGTCAAAATAACTGCATTTGGTCAGCAAAGGTATGACATTTTTTTTGTCAAAATGACTGTATTTTTGTCTTTTTGAGTCTTAAAAAGCCGGTTTTAGACAAGATAACTGCATTTATGGTCTCCAATAGTCTGAACATTTTTTGCTCAAAATGACTGTATTTTTGTCTCCTAGTGTTTAAAAAGCCTTTTTTAGTCAATATAACTGCATTTGGTCACCAAAGGTATGACATTTTTTTGTCAAAATGACTGTATTTTTGTCTTTTAGAGTCTTAAAAAGCAGGTTTTAGACAAGATAACTGCATTTATGGTCTACAATGGTCTGAACATTTTTTGCTCAAAATGACTTTATTTTGGTCTCCAAGTGTCTAAAAAACCTTTTTTTGTCAAAATAACTGCATTTGGTCACCAAAGGTCTGAACATTTTTTTCAAAATGACTGTATTTTTGTCTTTGAGAGTCTTAAAAGACTTTTTTAGACAAGATAACTACATTTGGTCTCCAATGGCCTGAATTTTTTTTCAAAATTACTCTATTTTGGTTATCAAGTGTCTAAAAAGCCTTCTTTAGTCAAAATAACTGCATTTGGTCACCAAAGGTTGGAAAAATTTTTTTAGTGAAAATTACTGTATTTTTGTCTTTTAGAGTCGTAAAAAGTCAGTTTTAGACAAGATAACTGCCTTGGGGATCTCCAATGGTCTGATTTTTTTTCAAAATGACTGTATTTTGGTCTCCAAGTGTCTTAAAAGCATTTTTTTGTCAAAATAACTGCATTTGGTAACCAAAGGTCTGAAATAAATTTTTTGTCAAAATGACTGTATTTTTGTCTTTTAGAGTCTTAAAAAGCCGGTTTTAGACAAGATAACTGCATTTGGTCGCCAATGGCCTGAAATGTTTTTTTTTTCAAAATAACTCTATTTTGGTTTCCAAGTGTCTAAAAAGCCTTCTTTAGTCAAAATAACTGCATTTGGTCACCAAATTTTGGAAAAAATTATTTAGTCAAAATTACTTTATTTTTGTCTTTTAGAGTCGTAAAAAGTCAGTTTTAGACAAGATAACTGCCTTGGGGATCTCCATTGGTCTGAATTTTTTTTCAAAATGACTGTATTTTGGTCTCCAAGTGTCTTAAAAGCATTTTTAGTCAAAATAACTGCATTTGGTAACCAAAGGTCTGAAATAAATTTTTAGTCAAAATGACTGTATTTTTGTCTTTTAGAGTCTTAAAAAGCAGGTTTTAGACTAGATAACTGCATTTGGTCTATAGATGGTCTGAATTTTTTGTCAAAATGACTCTATTTTGGTCTCCAAGTGTCTAAAAAGCCTTTTTTAGTCAAAATAACTGCATATGGTCACCAAAGGACTGAAATTATTTTTTTAGTCAAAATAACTGTATTTTTGTCTTTTTGAGTCTTAAAAAGCCGGTTTTAGACAAGATAACTGCATTTATGGTCTCCAATGGTCTGAGCACTTTTTGCTCAAAATGACTTTATTTTGGTCTCCAAGTGTCTAAAAAGCCTTTTTTTTTGTCAAAATAACTGCATTTGGTCACCAAAGGTCTGATAATTTTTTTTCAAAATTACTCTATTTTGGTCTCCAAATGTCTTAAAAGCCTTTTTTAGTCCAAATGACTGCATTTGGTCACCAAAGGTTGGAAAAAATTTTTTAGTCAAAATTATTTTATTTTTGTCTTTTAGAGTCTTAAAGGCCAGTTTTAGACAAAATAACTGCATTTGGTCTCCAATGGTCTGATTTTTTTTCAAAATGACTATCTTGGTCTCCAAGTGTCTTAAAAGCCTTTTTTAGTCCAAATAACTGCATTTGGTCACCAAAGGTTGGAAAATTTTTTTTAGTCAAAATTATTTTATTTTTGTCTTTTAGAATTTTAAAAAGCCAGTTTTAGACAAGATAACTGCATTTGGTCGCCAATGGCCTGAAAAAAATATTTTTTTCGAAATGACTCTATTTTGGTTTCCAAGTTTCTAAAAAGACTTTTTTTAGTCAAAATAACTGCATTTGGCCACCCAAGGTTGGAAAAAATTAGTCAAAATAGACAAAATAGTCAAAAAACTGCATTTAGTCTCAAATGGCCTGAAAAAACATTTTTTGGTCAAAATGGCGGTATTTTGGTCTCCATGTGTCTAAAAAGCCTTTTTAGTCAAAATAACTGCATTTGGTCAATAGATTGTCTAAATTTTTTTGTCAAAATGACTCTATTTTGGTCTCCAAGTGTCTAAAAAGCTATTTTTTACCAAAATAACTGCATTTGGTCACCAAAGGTATGACATTTTTTTGTCAAAATGACTGTATTTTTGTCTTTTAGAGTCTTAAAAGCAGGTTTTAGACTAGATAACTGCATTTGGTCTATAGATGGTCTGAATTTTTTGTCAAATGACTCTATTTTGGTCTCCAAGTGTCTAAAAAGCCTTTTTTATTTAAAATAACTGCATATGGTCACCAAAGGTCTGAAATTATTTTTTTAGTCAAAATAACTGTATTTTTGTCTTTTTGAGTCTTAAAAAGCCGGTTTTAGACAAGATAACTGCATTTATGGTCTCCAATGGTCTGAGCATTTTTTGCTCAAAATGACTGTATTTTGTTCTCCAAGTGTCTAAAAAGCCTTTTTTTTGTCAAAATACCTGCATTTGGTCACCAAAGGTCTGAACATTTTTTTCAAAATGACTGTATTTTTGTCTTTTAGAGTCTTAAAAAGACGGTTTTAGACCAGATAACTACATTTGGTCTCCAATGGCCTGAAATTTTATTTTTCAAAATTACTCTATTTTGGTCTCCAAGTGTCTAAAAAGCCTTTTTTAGTCAAAATAACTGCATTTGGTCACCAAAGGTTGGAAAAAATTTTTTAGTCAAAATTATTTTATTTTTGTCTTTTAGAGTCTTAAAGGCCAGTTTTAGACAAAATAACTGCATTTGGTCTCCAATGGTCTGATTTTTTTTTCAAAATGACTATCTTGGTCTCCAAGTGTCTTAAAAGCCTTTTTTAGTCCAAATAACTGCATTTGGTCACCAAAGGTTGGAAAAAAATTTTTAGTCAAAATTATTTTATTTTTGTCTTTTAGAATTTTAAAAAGCCAGTTTTAGACAAGATAACTGCATTTGGTCTCCAATGGTCTGAATTTTTTTAAAATGACTGTATTTTGGTCTCCAAGTGTCTTAAAAGCATTTTTTAGTCAAAATAACTGCATTTGGTCGCCAATGGCCTGAAAAAAATATTTTTTTCGAAATGACTCTATTTTGGTCTCCAAGTTTCTAAAAATACTTTGTTTTAGTCAAAATAACTGCATTTGGTCACCCAAGGTTGGAAAAAATTAGTCAAAATAGACAAAATAGTCAAAAAACTGCATTTAGTCTCCAATGGCCTGAAAAAACATTTTTTGGTCAAAATGGCGGTATTTTGGTCTCCATTTGTCTAAAAAGCCTTTTTTAGTCAAAATAACTGCATTTGGTCAATAGATTGTCTACATTTTTTTGTCAAAATGACTCTATTTTTGTCTATTAGAGTCTTAAAAAGCAAGTTTTAGACAAGATAACTGCATTTATGGTCTCCAATGGTCTGAGCATTTTTTGCTCAAAATGACTTTATTTTGGTCTCCAAGTGTCTAAAAAGCCTTTTTTTTGTCAAAATAACTGCATTTGGTCACCAAAGGTCTGAACATTTTTTTCAAAATGACTGTATTTTTGTCTTTTAGAGTCTTAAAAAGACGGTTTTAGACCAGATAACTACATTTGGTCTCCAATGGCCTGAATTCTTTTTCAAAATTATTCTATTTTGGTCTCCAAGTGTCTAAAAAGCTATTTTTAGTCAAAATAACTGCATTTGGTCACCAAAGGTATGACATTTTTTTTTGTCAAAATGACTGTATTTTTGTCTTTTATAGTCTTAAAAAGCAGGTTTTAGACAAGATAACTGCATTTGGTCTATAGATGGTCTGAATTTTTTTGTCAAAATGACTATTTTGGTCTCCAAGTGTCTAAAAAGCCTTTTTTAGTCAAAATAACTGTATTTGGTCACCAAAGGTCTGAAATTAATTTTAAGTCAAAATAACTGTATTTTTGTCTTTTTGAGTCTTAAAAAGCCGGTTTTAGACAAGATAACTGCATTTATGGTCTACAATGGTCTGAACATTTTTTGCTCAAAATGACTTTATTTTGGTCTCCAAGTGTCTAAAAAACCTTTTTTTGTCAAAATAACTGCATTTGGTCACCAAAGGTCTGAACATTTTTTTCAAAATGACTATTTTTGTTTTTGAGAGTCTTAAAAGACGGTTTTAGACCAGATAACTACATTTGGTCTCCAATGGCCTGAATTTTTTTTCAAAATTACTCTATTTTGGTTATCAAGTGTCTAAAAAGCCTTCTTTAGTCAAAATAACTGCATTTGGTCACCAAAGGTTGGAAAATTTTTTTAGTCAAAATTACTTTATTTTTGTCTTTTAGAGTCGTAAAAAGTCAGTTTTAGACAAGATAACTGCATTGGGGATCTCCAATGGTCTGAATGTTTTTTTCAAAATGACTGTATTTTTGTCTTTTAGAGTCTTAAAAAGCCGGTTTTAGACAAGATAACTGCATTTGGTCGCCAATGGCCTGAAAAAAATATTTTGTTCAAAATGACTATATTTTGGTCTCCAAGTTTCTAAAAAGCCTTTTTTAGTCAAAATAACTGCATTTGGTCACCCAAGGTTGGAAAAAACAATTAGTCAAAATAGACAAAATAGTCAAAAAGACAAGATAACTGCATTTAGTCTCCAATGGCCTGAAAAAACATTTTTTGGGCAAAATGGCTGTATTTTGGTCTCCAAGTGTCTAAAAAGCCTTTTTTAGTCAAAATAACTGCATTTGGTCAGCAAAGGTATGACATTTTTTTTGTCAAAATGACTGTATTTTTGTCTTTTTGAGTCTTAAAAAGCCGGTTTTAGACAAGATAACTGCATTTATGGTCTCCAATAGTCTGAACATTTTTTGCTCAAAATGACTGTATTTTTGTCTCCAAGTGTTTAAAAAGCCTTTTTTAGTCAATATAACTGCATTTGGTCACCAAAGGTATGACATTTTTTTGTCAAAATGACTGTATTTTTGTCTTTTAGAGTCTTAAAAAGCAGGTTTTAGACAAGATAACTGCATTTATGGTCTCCAATGGTCAGAACATTTTTTGCTCAAAATGACTGTATTTTGGTCTCCAAGTGTCTAAAAAGCATTTTTTGTCAAAATAACTGCATTTGGTCACCAAAGGTTGGAAAATAATTTTTAGTCAAAATTATTTTATTTTTGTCTTTTAGAATTTTAAAACGCCAGTTTTAGACAAGATAACTGCATTTGGTCTCCAATGGTCTGAATTTTTTTCAAAATGACTGTATTTTGGTCTCCAAGTGTCTTAGAAGCCTTTTTTAGTCCAAATAACTGCATTTGGTCACCAAAGGTTGGAAAAAAATTTTTAGTCAAAATTATTTTATTTTTGTCTTTTAGAATTTTAAAAAGCCAGTTTTAGACAAGATAACTGCATTTGGTCTCCAATGGTCTGAATTTTTTTTAAAATGACTGTATTTTGGTCTCCAAGTGTCTTAAAAGCATTTTTTAGTCAAAATAACTGCATTTGGTCGCCAATGGCCTGAAAAAAATATTTTGTTCGAAATGACTCTATTTTGGTCTCCAAGTTTCTAAAAAGACTTTTTTAGTCAAAATAACTGCATTTGGTCACCCAAGGTTGGAAAAAAAATTAGTCAAAATAGACAAAATAGTAACAAAACTGCATTTAGTCCCCAATGGCCTGAAAAAACATTTTTTTGGTCAAAATGGCGGTATTTTGGTCTCCATGTGTCTAAAAAGCCTTTTTTAGTCAAAATAACTGCATTTGGTCAATAGATTGTCTAAATTTTTTTGTCAAAATGACTCTATTTTGGTCTCCAAGTGTCTAAAAAGCTATTTTTAGTCAAAATAACTGCATTTGGTCACCAAAGGTATGTCATTTTTTGTCAAAATGACTGTATTTTTGTCTTTTAGAGTCTTAAAAAGCAGGTTTTAGACTAGATAACTGCATTTGGTCTATAGATGGTCTGAATTTTTTGTCAAAATGACTCTATTTTGGTCTCCAAGTGTCTAAAAAGCCTTTTTTAGTCAAAATAACTGCATATGGTCACCAAAGGACTGAAATTATTTTTTTAGTCAAAATAACTGTATTTTTGTCTTTTTGAGTCTTAAAAAGCCGGTTTTAGACAAGATAACTGCATTTATGGTCTCCAATGGTCTGAGCACTTTTTGCTCAAAATGACTTTATTTTGGTCTCCAAGTGTCTAAAAAGCCTTTTTTTTGTCAAAATAACTGCATTTGGTCACCAAAGGTCTGATAATTTTTTTTCAAAATTACTCTATTTTGGTCTCCAAATGTCTTAAAAGCCTTTTTTAGTCCAAATGACTGCATTTGGTCACCAAAGGTTGGAAAAAATTTTTTAGTCAAAATTATTTTATTTTTGTCTTTTAGAGTCTTAAAGGCCAGTTTTAGACAAAATAACTGCATTTGGTCTCCAATGGTCTGAATTTTTTTTCAAAATGACTTCTTGGTCTCCAAGTGTCTTAAAAGCCTTTTTTAGTCCAAATAACTGCATTTGGTCACCAAAGGTTGGAAAATTTTTTTTAGTCAAAATTATTTTATTTTTGTCTTTTAGAATTTTAAAAAGCCAGTTTTAGACAAGATAACTGCATTTGGTCGCCAATGGCCTGAAAAAAATATTTTTTTCGAAATGACTCTATTTTGGTTTCCAAGTTTCTAAAAAGACTTTTTTTAGTCAAAATAACTGCATTTGGCCACCCAAGGTTGGAAAACATTAGTCTAAATAGACAAAATAGTCAAAAAACTGCATTTAGTCTCAAATGGCCTGAAAAAACATTTTTTGGTCAAAATGGCGGTATTTTGGTCTCCATGTGTCTAAAAAGCCTTTTTAGTCAAAATAACTGCATTTGGTCAATAGATTGTCTAAATTTTTTTGTCAAAATGACTCTATTTTGGTCTCCAAGTGTCTAAAAAGCTATTTTTTACCAAAATAACTGCATTTGGTCACCAAAGGTATGACATTTTTTTGTCAAAATGACTGTATTTTTGTCTTTTAGAGTCTTAAAAGCAGGTTTTAGACTAGATAACTGCATTTGGTCTATAGATGGTCTGAATTTTTTGTCAAATGACTCTATTTTGGTCTCCAAGTGTCTAAAAAGCCTTTTTTATTTAAAATAACTGCATATGGTCACCAAAGGTCTGAAATTATTTTTTCAGTCAAAATAACTGTATTTTTGTCTTTTTGAGTCTTAAAAAGCCGGTTTTAGACAAGATAACTGCATTTATGGTCTCCAATGGTCTGAGCATTTTTTGCTCAAAATGACTGTATTTTGTTCTCCAAGTGTCTAAAAAGCCTTTTTTTTGTCAAAATACCTGCATTTGGTCACCAAAGGTCTGAACATTTTTTTCAAAATGACTGTATTTTTGTCTTTTAGAGTCTTAAAAAGACGGTTTTAGACCAGATAACTACATTTGGTCTCCAATGGCCTGAAATTTCATTTTTCAAAATTACTCTATTTTGGTCTCCAAGTGTCTAAAAAGCCTTTTTTAGTCAAAATAACTGCATTTGGTCACCAAAGGTTGGAAAAAAATTTTTAGTCAAAATTATTTTATTTTTGTCTTTTAGAGTCTTAAAGGCCAGTTTTAGACAAAATAACTGCATTTGGTCTCCAATGGTCTGATTTTTTTTTCAAAATGACTATCTTGGTCTCCAAGTGTCTTAAAAGCCTTTTTTAGTCCAAATAACTGCATTTGGTCACCAAAGGTTGGAAAAAAATTTTTAGTCAAAATTATTTTATTTTTGTCTTTTAGAATTTTAAAAAGCCAGTTTTAGACAAGATAACTGCATTTGGTCTCCAATGGTCTGAATTTTTTTTAAAATGACTGTATTTTGGTCTCCAAGTGTCTTAAAAGCATTTTTTAGTCAAAATAACTGCATTTGGTCGCCAATGGCCTGAAAAAAATATTTTTTTTCGAAATGACTCTATTTTGGTCTCCAAGTTTCTAAAAATACTTTGTTTTAGTCAAAATAACTGCATTTGGTCACCCAAGGTTAGAAAAAATTAGTCAAAATAGACAAAATAGTCAAAAAACTGCATTTAGTCTCCAATGGCCTGAAAAAACATTTTTTGGTCAAAATGGCGGTATTTTGGTCTCCATTTGTCTAAAAAGCCTTTTTTAGTCAAAATAACTGCATTTGGTCAATAGATTGTCTACATTTTTTGTCAAAATGACTCTATTTTTGTCTATTAGAGTCTTAAAAAGCAAGTTTTAGACAAGATAACTGCATTTATGGTCTCCAATGGTCTGAGCATTTTTTGCTCAAAATGACTTTATTTTGGTCTCCAAGTGTCTAAAAAGCCTTTTTTTTGTCAAAATAACTGCATTTGGTCACCAAAGGTCTGAACATTTTTTTCAAAATGACTGTATTTTTGTCTTTTAGAGTCTTAAAAAGACGGTTTTAGACCAGATAACTACATTTGGTCTCCAATGGCCTGAATTCTTTTTCAAAATTATTCTATTTTGGTCTCCAAGTGTCTAAAAAGCTATTTTTAGTCAAAATAACTGCATTTGGTCACCAAAGGTATGACATTTTTTTTGTCAAAATGACTGTATTTTTGTCTTTTATAGTCTTAAAAAGCAGGTTTTAGACAAGATAACTGCATTTGGTCTATAGATGGTCTGAATTTTTTTGTCAAAATGACTCTATTTTGGTCTCCAAGTGTCTAAAAAGCCTTTTTTAGTCAAAATAACTGTATTTGGTCACCAAAGGTCTGAAATTAATTTTAAGTCAAAATAACTGTATTTTTGTCTTTTTGAGTCTTAAAAAGCCGGTTTTAGACAAGATAACTGCATTTATGGTCTACAATGGTCTGAACATTTTTTGCTCAAAATGACTTTATTTTGGTCTCCAAGTGTCTAAAAAACCTTTTTTTGTCAAAATAACTGCATTTGGTCACCAAAGGTCTGAACATTTTTTTCAAAATGACTATTTTTGTTTTTGAGAGTCTTAAAAGACGGTTTTAGACCAGATAACTACATTTGGTCTCCAATGGCCTGAATTTTTTTTCAAAATTACTCTATTTTGGTTATCAAGTGTCTAAAAAGCCTTCTTTAGTCAAAATAACTGCATTTGGTCACCAAAGGTTGGAAAATTTTTTTAGTCAAAATTACTTTATTTTTGTCTTTTAGAGTCGTAAAAAGTCAGTTTTAGACAAGATAACTGCATTGGGGATCTCCAATGGTCTGAATGTTTTTTTCAAAATGACTGTATTTTTGTCTTTTAGAGTCTTAAAAAGCCGGTTTTAGACAAGATAACTGCATTTGGTCGCCAATGGCCTGAAAAAAATATTTTGTTCAAAATGACTATATTTTGGTCTCCAAGTTTCTAAAAAGCCTTTTTTAGTCAAAATAACTGCATTTGGTCACCCAAGGTTGGAAAAAACAATTAGTCAAAAATAGACAAAATAGTCAAAAAGACAAGATAACTGCATTTAGTCTCCAATGGCCTGAAAAAACATTTTTTGGGCAAAATGGCTGTATTTTGGTCTCCAAGTGTCTAAAAAGCCTTTTTTAGTCAAAATAACTGCATTTGGTCAGCAAAGGTATGACATTTTTTTGTCAAAATGACTGTATTTTTGTCTTTTTGAGTCTTAAAAAGCCGGTTTTAGACAAGATAACTGCATTTATGGTCTCCAATAGTCTGAACATTTTTTGCTCAAAATGACTGTATTTTTGTCTCCAAGTGTTTAAAAAGCCTTTTTTAGTCAATATAACTGCATTTGGTCACCAAAGGTATGACATTTTTTTGTCAAAATGACTGTATTTTTGTCTTTTAGAGTCTTAAAAAGCAGGTTTTAGACAAGATAACTGCATTTATGGTCTCCAATGGTCAGAACATTTTTTGCTCAAAATGACTGTATTTTGGTCTCCAAGTGTCTAAAAAGCATTTTTTGTCAAAATAACTGCATTTGGTCACCAAAGGTTGGAAAATAATTTTTAGTCAAAATTATTTTATTTTTGTCTTTTAGAATTTTAAAACGCCAGTTTTAGACAAGATAACTGCATTTGGTCTCCAATGGTCTGAATTTTTTTCAAAATGACTGTATTTTGGTCTCCAAGTGTCTTAGAAGCCTTTTTTAGTCCAAATAACTGCATTTGGTCACCAAAGGTTGGAAACAAATTTTTAGTCAAAATTATTTTATTTTTGTCTTTTAGAATTTTAAAAAGCCAGTTTTAGACAAGATAACTGCATTTGGTCTCCAATGGTCTGAATTTTTTTTAAAATGACTGTATTTTGGTCTCCAAGTGTCTTAAAAGCATTTTTTAGTCAAAATAACTGCATTTGGTCGCCAATGGCCTGAAAAAAATATTTTGTTCGAAATGACTCTATTTTGGTCTCCAAGTGTCTAAAAAGCTATTTTTTACCAAAATAACTGCATTTGGTCACCAAAGGTATGACATTTTTTTGTCAAAATGACTGTATTTTTGTCTTTTAGAGTCTTAAAAGCAGGTTTTAGACTAGATAACTGCATTTGGTCTATAGATGGTCTGAATTTTTTGTCAAATGACTCTATTTTGGTCTCCAAGTGTCTAAAAAGCCTTTTTTATTTAAAATAACTGCATATGGTCACCAAAGGTCTGAAATTATTTTTTTAGTCAAAATAACTGTATTTTTGTCTTTTTGAGTCTTAAAAAGCCGGTTTTAGACAAGATAACTGCATTTATGGTCTCCAATGGTCTGAGCATTTTTTGCTCAAAATGACTGTATTTTGTTCTCCAAGTGTCTAAAAAGCCTTTTTTTTGTCAAAATACCTGCATTTGGTCACCAAAGGTCTGAACATTTTTTTCAAAATGACTGTATTTTTGTCTTTTAGAGTCTTAAAAAGACGGTTTTAGACCAGATAACTACATTTGGTCTCCAATGGCCTGAAATTTCATTTTTCAAAATTACTCTATTTTGGTCTCCAAGTGTCTAAAAAGCCTTTTTTAGTCAAAATAACTGCATTTGGTCACCAAAGGTTGGAAAAAATTTTTTAGTCAAAATTATTTTATTTTTGTCTTTTAGAGTCTTAAAGGCCAGTTTTAGACAAAATAACTGCATTTGGTCTCCAATGGTCTGATTTTTTTTTCAAAATGACTATCTTGGTCTCCAAGTGTCTTAAAAGCCTTTTTTAGTCCAAATAACTGCATTTGGTCACCAAAGGTTGGAAAAAATTTTTTAGTCAAAATTATTTTATTTTTGTCTTTTAGAATTTTAAAAAGCCAGTTTTAGACAAGATAACTGCATTTGGTCTCCAATGGTCTGAATTTTTTTTAAAATGACTGTATTTTGGTCTCCAAGTGTCTTAAAAGCATTTTTTAGTCAAAATAACTGCATTTGGTCGCCAATGGCCTGAAAAAAATATTTTTTTCGAAATGACTCTATTTTGGTCTCCAAGTTTCTAAAAATACTTTGTTTTAGTCAAAATAACTGCATTTGGTCACCCAAGGTTGGAAAAAATTAGTCAAAATAGACAAAATAGTCAAAAAACTGCATTTAGTCTCCAATGGCCTGAAAAAACATTTTTTGGTCAAAATGGCGGTATTTTGGTCTCCATTTGTCTAAAAAGCCTTTTTTAGTCAAAATAACTGCATTTGGTCAATAGATTGTCTACATTTTTTTGTCAAAATGACTCTATTTTTGTCTATTAGAGTCTTAAAAAGCAAGTTTTAGACAAGATAACTGCATTTATGGTCTCCAATGGTCTGAGCATTTTTTGCTCAAAATGACTTTATTTTGGTCTCCAAGTGTCTAAAAAGCCTTTTTTTTGTCAAAATAACTGCATTTGGTCACCAAAGGTCTGAACATTTTTTTCAAAATGACTGTATTTTTGTCTTTTAGAGTCTTAAAAAGACGGTTTTAGACCAGATAACTACATTTGGTCTCCAATGGCCTGAATTCTTTTTCAAAATTATTCTATTTTGGTCTCCAAGTGTCTAAAAAGCTATTTTTAGTCAAAATAACTGCATTTGGTCACCAAAGGTATGACATTTTTTTTGTCAAAATGACTGTATTTTTGTCTTTTATAGTCTTAAAAAGCAGGTTTTAGACAAGATAACTGCATTTGGTCTATAGATGGTCTGAATTTTTTTGTCAAAATGACTCTATTTTGGTCTCCAAGTGTCTAAAAAGCCTTTTTTAGTCAAAATAACTGTATTTGGTCACCAAAGGTCTGAAATTAATTTTAAGTCAAAATAACTGTATTTTTGTCTTTTTGAGTCTTAAAAAGCCGGTTTTAGACAAGATAACTGCATTTATGGTCTACAATGGTCTGAACATTTTTTGCTCAAAATTACTTTATTTTGGTCTCCAAGTGTCTAAAAAACCTTTTTTTGTCAAAATAACTGCATTTGGTCACCAAAGGTCTGAACATTTTTTTCAAAATGACTGTTTTTGTTTTTGAGAGTCTTAAAAGACGGTTTTAGACCAGATAACTACATTTGGTCTCCAATGGCCTGAATTTTTTTTCAAAATTACTCTATTTTGGTTATCAAGTGTCTAAAAAGCCTTCTTTAGTCAAAATAACTGCATTTGGTCACCAAAGGTTGGAAAATTTTTTTAGTCAAAATTACTTTATTTTTGTCTTTTAGAGTCGTAAAAAGTCAGTTTTAGACAAGATAACTGCATTGGGGATCTCCAATGGTCTGAATGTTTTTTTCAAAATGACTGTATTTTTGTCTTTTAGAGTCTTAAAAAGCCGGTTTTAGACAAGATAACTGCATTTGGTCGCCAATGGCCTGAAAAAAATATTTTGTTCAAAATGACTATATTTTGGTCTCCAAGTTTCTAAAAAGCCTTTTTTAGTCAAAATAACTGCATTTGGTCACCCAAGGTTGGAAAAAACAATTAGTCAAAATAGACAAAATAGTCAAAAAGACAAGATAACTGCATTTAGTCTCCAATGGCCTGAAAAAACATTTTATGGGCAAAATGGCTGTATTTTGGTCTCCAAGTGTCTAAAAAGCCTTTTTTAGTCAAAATAACTGCATTTGGTCAGCAAAGGTATGACATTTTTTTTGTCAAAATGACTGTATTTTTGTCTTTTTGAGTCTTAAAAAGCCGGTTTTAGACAAGATAACTGCATTTATGGTCTCCAATAGTCTGAACATTTTTTGCTCAAAATGACTGTATTTTTGTCTCCAAGTGTTTAAAAAGCCTTTTTTAGTCAATATAACTGCATTTGGTCACCAAAGGTATGACATTTTTTTGTCAAAATGACTGTATTTTTGTCTTTTAGAGTCTTAAAAAGCAGGTTTTAGACAAGATAACTGCATTTATGGTCTCCAATGGTCAGAACATTTTTTGCTCAAAATGACTGTATTTTGGTCTCCAAGTGTCTAAAAAGCATTTTTTGTCAAAATAACTGCATTTGGTCACCAAAGGTTGGAAAATAATTTTTAGTCAAAATTATTTTATTTTTGTCTTTTAGAATTTTAAAACGCCAGTTTTAGACAAGATAACTGCATTTGGTCTCCAATGGTCTGAATTTTTTTCAAAATGACTGTATTTTGGTCTCCAAGTGTCTTAGAAGCCTTTTTTAGTCCAAATAACTGCATTTGGTCACCAAAGGTTGGAAACAAATTTTTAGTCAAAATTATTTTATTTTTGTCTTTTAGAATTTTAAAAAGCCAGTTTTAGACAAGATAACTGCATTTGGTCTCCAATGGTCTGAATTTTTTTTAAAATGACTGTATTTTGGTCTCCAAGTGTCTTAAAAGCATTTTTTAGTCAAAATAACTGCATTTGGTCGCCAATGGCCTGAAAAAAATATTTTGTTCGAAATGACTCTATTTTGGTCTCCAAATTTCTAAAAAGACTTTTTTAGTCAAAATAACTGCATTTGGTCACCCAAGGTTGGAAAAAAAATTAGTCAAAATAGACAAAATAGTAACAAAACTGCATTTAGTCCCCAATGGCCTGAAAAACATTTTTTTGGTCAAAATGGCGGTATTTTGGTCTCCATGTGTCTAAAAAGCCTTTTTTAGTCAAAATAACTGCATTTGGTCAATAGATTGTCTAAATTTTTTTGTCAAAATGACTCTATTTTGGTCTCCAAGTGTCTAAAAAGCTATTTTTAGTCAAAATAACTGCATTTGGTCACCAAAGGTATGTCATTTTTTGTCAAAATGACTGTATTTTTGTCTTTTAGAGTCTTAAAAAGCAGGTTTTAGACTAGATAACTGCATTTGGTCTATAGATGGTCTGAATTTTTTGTCAAAATGACTCTATTTTGGTCTCCAAGTGTCTAAAAAGCCTTTTTTAGTCAAAATAACTGCATATGGTCACCAAAGGACTGAAATTATTTTTTTAGTCAAAATAACTGTATTTTTGTCTTTTTGAGTCTTAAAAAGCCGGTTTTAGACAAGATAACTGCATTTATGGTCTCCAATGGTCTGAGCACTTTTTGCTCAAAATGACTTTATTTTGGTCTCCAAGTGTCTAAAAAGCCTTTTTTTTTGTCAAAATAACTGCATTTGGTCACCAAAGGTCTGATCATTTTTTTTCAAAATTACTCTATTTTGGTCTCCAAATGTCTTAAAAGCCTTTTTTAGTCCAAATGACTGCATTTGGTCACCAAAGGTTGGACAAAAATTTTTTAGTCAAAATTATTTTATTTTTGTCTTTTAGAGTCTTAAAGGCCAGTTTTAGACAAAATAACTGCATTTGGTCTCCAATGGTCTGAATTTTTTTTCAAAATGACTATCTTGGTCTCCAAGTGTCTTAAAAGCCTTTTTTAGTCCAAATAACTGCATTTGGTCACCAAAGGTTGGAAAATTTTTTTAGTCAAAATTATTTTATTTTTGTCTTTTAGAATTTTAAAAAGCCAGTTTTAGACAAGATAACTGCATTTGGTCGCCAATGGCCTGAAAAAAATATTTTTTTTTCGAAATGACTCTATTTTGGTCTCCAAGTTTCTAAAAAGACTTTTTTTAGTCAAAATAACTGCATTTGGTCACCCAAGGTTGGAAAAAAATTAGTCAAAATAGACAAAATAGTCAAAAAACTGCATTTAGTCTCAAATGGCCTGAAAAAACATTTTTTGGTCAAAATGGCGGTATTTTGGTCTCCATGTGTCTAAAAAGCCTTTTTAGTCAAAATAACTGCATTTGGTCAATAGATTGTCTAAATTTTTTTGTCAAAATGACTCTATTTTGGTCTCCAAGTGTCTAAAAAGCTATTTTTTACCAAAATAACTGCATTTGGTCACCAAAGGTATGACATTTTTTTGTCAAAATGACTGTATTTTTGTCTTTTAGAGTCTTAAAAGCAGGTTTTAGACTACATAACTGCATTTGGTCTATAGATGGTCTGAATTTTTTGTCAAATGACTCTATTTTGGTCTCCAAGTGTCTAAAAAGCCTTTTTTATTTAAAATAACTGCATATGGTCACCAAAGGTCTGAAATTATTTTTTTAGTCAAAATAACTGTATTTTTGTCTTTTTGAGTCTTAAAAAGCCGGTTTTAGACAAGATAACTGCATTTATGGTCTCCAATGGTCTGAGCATTTTTTGCTCAAAATGACTGTATTTTGTTCTCCAAGTGTCTAAAAAGCCTTTTTTTGTCAAAATACCTGCATTTGGTCACCAAAGGTCTGAACATTTTTTCAAAATGACTGTATTTTTGTCTTTTAGAGTCTTAAAAAGACGGTTTTAGACCAGATAACTACATTTGGTCTCCAATGGCCTGAAATTTTATTTTTCAAAATTACTCTATTTTGGTCTCCAAGTGTCTAAAAAGCCTTTTTAGTCAAAATAACTGCATTTGGTCACCAAAGGTTGGAAAAAAATTTTTAGTCAAAATTATTTTATTTTTGTCTTTTAGAGTCTTAAAGGCCAGTTTTAGACAAAATAACTGCATTTGGTCTCCAATGGTCTGATTTTTTTTCAAAATGACTATCTTGGTCTCCAAGTGTCTTAAAAGCCTTTTTTAGTCCAAATAACTGCATTTGGTCACCAAAGGTTGGAAAATTTTTTTAGTCAAAATTATTTTATTTTTGTCTTTTAGAATTTTAAAAAGCCAGTTTTAGACAAGATAACTGCATTTGGTCGCCAATGGCCTGAAAAAAATATTTTTTTTTCGAAATGACTCTATTTTGGTCTCCAAGTTTCTAAAAAGACTTTTTTTAGTCAAAATAACTGCATTTGGTCACCCAAGGTTGGAAAAAAATTAGTCAAAATAGACAAAATAGTCAAAAAACTGCATTTAGTCTCAAATGGCCTGAAAAAACATTTTTTGGTCAAAATGGCGGTATTTTGGTCTCCATGTGTCTAAAAAGCCTTTTTAGTCAAAATAACTGCATTTGGTCAATAGATTGTCTAAATTTTTTTGTCAAAATGACTCTATTTTGGTCTCCAAGTGTCTAAAAAGCTATTTTTTACCAAAATAACTGCATTTGGTCACCAAAGGTATGACATTTTTTTGTCAAAATGACTGTATTTTTGTCTTTTAGAGTCTTAAAAGCAGGTTTTAGACTACATAACTGCATTTGGTCTATAGATGGTCTGAATTTTTTGTCAAATGACTCTATTTTGGTCTCCAAGTGTCTAAAAAGCCTTTTTTATTTAAAATAACTGCATATGGTCACCAAAGGTCTGAAATTATTTTTTTAGTCAAAATAACTGTATTTTTGTCTTTTTGAGTCTTAAAAAGCCGGTTTTAGACAAGATAACTGCATTTATGGTCTCCAATGGTCTGAGCATTTTTTGCTCAAAATGACTGTATTTTGTTCTCCAAGTGTCTAAAAAGCCTTTTTTTGTCAAAATACCTGCATTTGGTCACCAAAGGTCTGAACATTTTTTCAAAATGACTGTATTTTTGTCTTTTAGAGTCTTAAAAAGACGGTTTTAGACCAGATAACTACATTTGGTCTCCAATGGCCTGAAATTTTATTTTTCAAAATTACTCTATTTTGGTCTCCAAGTGTCTAAAAAGCCTTTTTAGTCAAAATAACTGCATTTGGTCACCAAAGGTTGGAAAAAAATTTTTAGTCAAAATTATTTTATTTTTGTCTTTTAGAGTCTTAAAGGCCAGTTTTAGACAAAATAACTGCATTTGGTCTCCAATGGTCTGATTTTTTTTCAAAATGACTATCTTGGTCTCCAAGTGTCTTAAAAGCCTTTTTTAGTCCAAATAACTGCATTTGGTCACCAAAGGTTGGAAAAAATTTTTTAGTCAAAATTATTTTATTTTTGTCTTTTAGAATTTTAAAAAGCCAGTTTTAGACAAGATAACTGCATTTGGTCTCCAATGGTCTGAATTTTTTTTAAAATGACTGTATTTTGGTCTCCAAGTGTCTTAAAAGCATTTTTTAGTCAAAATAACTGCATTTGGTCGCCAATGGCCTGAAAAAAATATTTTTTTCGAAATGACTCTATTTTGGTCTCCAAGTTTCTAAAAATACTTTGTTTTAGTCAAAATAACTGCATTTGGTCACCCAAGGTTGGAAAAAATTAGTCAAAATAGACAAAATAGTCAAAAAACTGCATTTAGTCTCCAATGGCCTGAAAAAACATTTTTTGGTCAAAATGGCGGTATTTTGGTCTCCATTTGTCTAAAAAGCCTTTTTTAGTCAAAATAACTGCATTTGGTCAATAGATTGTCTACATTTTTTTGTCAAAATGACTCTATTTTGGTCTCCAAGTGTCTAAAAAGCTATTTTTAGTCAAAATAACTGCATTTGGTCACCAAAGGTATGACATTTTTTTTGTCAAAATGACTGTATTTTTGTCTTTTAGAGTCTTAAAAAGCAGGTTTTAGACAAGATAACTGCATTTATGGTCTCCAAGGGTCTGAGCATTTTTTGCTCAAAATGACTTTATTTTGGTCTCCAAGTGTCTAAAAAGCCTTTTTTTTGTCAAAATAACTGCATTTGGTCACCAAAGGTCTGAACATTTTTTTCAAAATGACTGTATTTTTGTCTTTTAGAGTCTTAAAAAGACGGTTTTAGACCAGATAACTACATTTGGTCTCCAATGGCCTGAATTCTTTTTCAAAATTATTCTATTTTGGTCTCCAAGTGTCTAAAAAGCTATTTTTAGTCAAAATAACTGCATTTGGTCACCAAAGGTATGACATTTTTTTTGTCAAAATGACTGTATTTTTGTCTTTTATAGTCTTAAAAAGCAGGTTTTAGACAAGATAACTGCATTTGGTCTATAGATGGTCTGAATTTTTTTGTCAAAATGACTCTATTTTGGTCTCCAAGTGTCTAAAAAGCCTTTTTTAGTCAAAATCACTGCATTTGGTCACCAAAGGTCTGAAATTAATTTTAAGTCAAAATAACTGTATTTTTGTCCTTTTGAGTCTTAAAAAGCCAGTTTTAGACAAGATAACTGCATTTATGGTCTACAATGGTCTGAACATTTTTTGCTCAAAATGACTTTATTTTGGTCTCCAAGTGTCTAAAAAACCTTTTTTTGTCAAAATAACTGCATTTGGTCAACAAAGGTCTGAACATTTTTTTCAAAATTACTATTTTTGTCTTTGAGAGTCTTAAAAGACGGTTTTAGACCAGATAACTACATTTGGTCTCCAATGGCCTGAATTTTTTTTCAAAATTACTCTATTTTGGTTATCAAGTGTCTAAAAAGCCTTCTTTAGTCAAAATAACTGCATTTGGTCACCAAAGGTTGGAAAATTTTTTTAGTCAAAATTACTTTATTTTTGTCTTTTAGAGTCGTAAAAAGTCAGTTTTAGACAAGATAACTGCATTGGGGATCTCCAATGGTCTGAATGTTTTTTTCAAAATGACTGTATTTTTGTCTTTTAGAGTCTTAAAAAGCCGGTTTTAGACAAGATAACTGCATTTGGTCGCCAATGGCCTGAAAAAAATATTTTGTTCGAAATGACTATATTTTGGTCTCCAAGTTTCTAAAAAGCCTTTTTTAGTCAAAATAACTGCATTTGGTCACCCAAGGTTGGAAAAAACAATTAGTCAAAATAGACAAAATAGTCAAAAAGACAAGATAACTGCATTTAGTCTCCAATGGCCTGAAAAAACATTTTTTGGGCAAAATGGCTGTATTTTGGTCTCCAAGTGTCTAAAAAGCCTTTTTTAGTCAAAATAACTGCATTTGGTCAGCAAAGGTATGACATTTTTTTTGTCAAAATGACTGTATTTTTGTCTTTTTGAGTCTTAAAAAGCCGGTTTTAGACAAGATAACTGCATTTATGGTCTCCAATAGTCTGAACATTTTTTGCTCAAAATGACTGTATTTTTGTCTCCAAGTGTTTAAAAAGCCTTTTTTAGTCAATATAACTGCATTTGGTCACCAAAGGTATGACATTTTTTTGTCAAAATGACTGTATTTTTGTCTTTTAGAGTCTTAAAAAGCAGGTTTTAGACAAGATAACTGCATTTATGGTCTCCAATGGTCAGAACATTTTTTGCTCAAAATGACTGTATTTTGGTCTCCAAGTGTCTAAAAAGCATTTTTTGTCAAAATAACTGCATTTGGTCACCAAAGGTTGGAAAATAATTTTTAGTCAAAATTATTTTATTTTTGTCTTTTAGAATTTTAAAACGCCAGTTTTAGACAAGATAACTGCATTTGGTCTCCAATGGTCTGAATTTTTTTCAAAATGACTGTATTTTGGTCTCCAAGTGTCTTAGAAGCCTTTTTTAGTCCAAATAACTGCATTTGGTCACCAAAGGTTGGAAACAAATTTTTAGTCAAAATTATTTTATTTTTGTCTTTTAGAATTTTAAAAAGCCAGTTTTAGACAAGATAACTGCATTTGGTCTCCAATGGTCTGAATTTTTTTTAAAATGACTGTATTTTGGTCTCCAAGTGTCTTAAAAGCATTTTTTAGTCAAAATAACTGCATTTGGTCGCCAATGGCCTGAAAAAAATATTTTGTTCGAAATGACTCTATTTTGGTCTCCAAGTTTCTAAAAAGACTTTTTTAGTCAAAATAACTGCATTTGGTCACCCAAGGTTGGAAAAAAAATTAGTCAAAATAGACAAAATAGTAACAAAACTGCATTTAGTCCCCAATGGCCTGAAAAACATTTTTTTGGTCAAAATGGCGGTATTTTGGTCTCCATGTGTCTAAAAAGCCTTTTTTAGTCAAAATAACTGCATTTGGTCAATAGATTGTCTAAATTTTTTTGTCAAAATGACTCTATTTTGGTCTCCAAGTGTCTAAAAAGCTATTTTTAGTCAAAATAACTGCATTTGGTCACCAAAGGTATGTCATTTTTTGTCAAAATGACTGTATTTTTGTCTTTTAGAGTCTTAAAAAGCAGGTTTTAGACTAGATAACTGCATTTGGTCTATAGATGGTCTGAATTTTTTGTCAAAATGACTCTATTTTGGTCTCCAAGTGTCTAAAAAGCCTTTTTTAGTCAAAATAACTGCATATGGTCACCAAAGGACTGAAATTATTTTTTTAGTCAAAATAACTGTATTTTTGTCTTTTTGAGTCTTAAAAAGCCGGTTTTAGACAAGATAACTGCATTTATGGTCTCCAATGGTCTGAGCACTTTTTGCTCAAAATGACTTTATTTTGGTCTCCAAGTGTCTAAAAAGCCTTTTTTTGTCAAAATAACTGCATTTGGTCACCAAAGGTCTGATAATTTTTTTTCAAAATTACTCTATTTTGGTCTCCAAATGTCTTAAAAGCCTTTTTTAGTCCAAATGACTGCATTTGGTCACCAAAGGTTGGAAAAAATTTTTTAGTCAAAATTATTTTATTTTTGTCTTTTAGAGTCTTAAAGGCCAGTTTTAGACAAAATAACTGCATTTGGTCTCCAATGGTCTGAATTTTTTTTCAAAATGACTATCTTGGTCTCCAAGTGTCTTAAAAGCCTTTTTTAGTCCAAATAACTGCATTTGGTCACCAAAGGTTGGAAAAATTTTTTTAGTCAAAATTATTTTATTTTTGTCTTTTAGAATTTTAAAAAGCCAGTTTTAGACAAGATAACTGCATTTGGTCGCCAATGGCCTGAAAAAAATATTTTTTTCGAAATGACTCTATTTTGGTTTCCAAGTTTCTAAAAAGACTTTTTTTAGTCAAAATAACTGCATTTGGCCACCCAAGGTTGGAAAAAATTAGTCAAAATAGACAAAATAGTCAAAAAACTGCATTTAGTCTCAAATGGCCTGAAAAAACATTTTTTGGTCAAAATGGCGGTATTTTGGTCTCCATGTGTCTAAAAAGCCTTTTTAGTCAAAATAACTGCATTTGGTCAATAGATTGTCTAAATTTTTTTGTCAAAATGACTCTATTTTGGTCTCCAAGTGTCTAAAAAGCTATTTTTTACCAAAATAACTGCATTTGGTCACCAAAGGTATGACATTTTTTTGTCAAAATGACTGTATTTTTGTCTTTTAGAGTCTTAAAAGCAGGTTTTAGACTAGATAACTGCATTTGGTCTATAGATGGTCTGAATTTTTTGTCAAATGACTCTATTTTGGTCTCCAAGTGTCTAAAAAGCCTTTTTTATTTAAAATAACTGCATATGGTCACCAAAGGTCTGAAATTATTTTTTTAGTCAAAATAACTGTATTTTTGTCTTTTTGAGTCTTAAAAAGCCGGTTTTAGACAAGATAACTGCATTTATGGTCTCCAATGGTCTGAGCATTTTTTGCTCAAAATGACTGTATTTTGTTCTCCAAGTGTCTAAAAAGCCTTTTTTTTGTCAAAATACCTGCATTTGGTCACCAAAGGTCTGAACATTTTTTTCAAAATGACTGTATTTTTGTCTTTTAGAGTCTTAAAAAGACGGTTTTAGACCAGATAACTACATTTGGTCTCCAATGGCCTGCAATTTTATTTTTCAAAATTACTCTATTTTGGTCTCCAAGTGTCTAAAAAGCCTTTTTTAGTCAAAATAACTGCATTTGGTCACCAAAGGTTGGAAAAAAATTTTTAGTCAAAATTATTTCATTTTTGTCTTTTAGAGTCTTAAAGGCCAGTTTTAGACAAAATAACTGCATTTGGTCTCCAATGGTCTGATTTTTTTTTCAAAATGACTATCTTGGTCTCCAAGTGTCTTAAAAGCCTTTTTTAGTCCAAATAACTGCATTTGGTCACCAAAGGTTGGAAAAAATTTTTTAGTCAAAATTATTTTATTTTTGTCTTTTAGAATTTTAAAAAGCCAGTTTTAGACAAGATAACTGCATTTGGTCTCCAATGGTCTGAATTTTTTTTAAAATGACTGTATTTTGGTCTCCAAGTGTCTTAAAAGCATTTTTTAGTCAAAATAACTGCATTTGGTCGCCAATGGCCTGAAAAAAATATTTTTTTCGAAATGACTCTATTTTGGTCTCCAAGTTTCTAAAAATACTTTTTTTTAGTCAAAATAACTGCATTTGGTCACCCAAAGTTGGAAAAAAATTAGTCAAAATAGACAAAATAGTCAAAAAACTGCATTTAGTCTCCAATGGCCTGAAAAAACATTTTTTGGTCAAAATGGCGGTATTTTGGTCTCCATTTGTCTAAAAAGCCTTTTTTAGTCAAAATAACTGCATTTGGTCAATAGATTGTCTACATTTTTTTGTCAAAATGACTCTATTTTTGTCTTTTAGAGTCTTAAAAAGCAGGTTTTAGACAAGATAACTGCATTTATGGTCTCCAATGGTCTGAGCATTTTTTGCTCAAAATGACTTTATTTTGGTCTCCAAGTGTCTAAAAAGCCTTTTTTTTTGTCAAAATAACTGCATTTGGTCACCAAAGGTCTGAACATTTTTTTCAAAATGACTGTATTTTTGTCTTTTAGAGTCTTAAAAAGACGGTTTTAGACCAGATAACTACATTTGGTCTCCAATGGCCTGAATTCTTTTTCAAAATTATTCTATTTTGGTCTCCAAGTGTCTAAAAAGCTATTTTTAGTCAAAATAACTGCATTTGGTCACCAAAGGTATGACATTTTTTTTGTCAAAATGACTGTATTTTTGTCTTTTATAGTCTTAAAAAGCAGGTTTTAGACAAGATAACTGCATTTGGTCTATAGATGGTCTGAATTTTTTGTCAAAATGACTCTATTTTGGTCTCCAAGTGTCTAAAAAGCCTTTTTTAGTCAAAATAACTGCATTTGGTCACCAAAGGTCTGAAATTAATTTTAAGTCAAAATAACTGTATTTTTGTCTTTTTGAGTCTTAAAAAGCCGGTTTTAGACAAGATAACTGCATTTATGGTCTACAATGGTCTGAACATTTTTTGCTCAAAATGACTTTATTTTGGTCTCCAAGTGTCTAAAAAACCTTTTTTTTGTCAAAATAACTGCATTTGGTCACCAAAGGTCTGAACATTTTTTTCAAAATGACTATTTTTGTCTTTGAGAGTCTTAAAAGACGGTTTTAGACCAGATAACTACATTTGGTCTCCAATGGCCTGAATTTTTTTTCAAAATTACTCTATTTTGGTTATCAAGTGTCTAAAAAGCCTTCTTTAGTCAAAATAACTGCATTTGGTCACCAAAGGTTGGAAAATTTTTTTAGTCAAAATTACTTTATTTTTGTCTTTTAGAGTCGTAAAAAGTCAGTTTTAGACAAGATAACTGCATTGGGGATCTCCAATGGTCTGAATGTTTTTTTCAAAATGACTGTATTTTTGTCTTTTAGAGTCTTAAAAAGCCGGTTTTAGACAAGATAACTGCATTTGGTCGCCAATGGCCTGAAAAAAATATTTTGTTCGAAATGACTATATTTTGGTCTCCAAGTTTCTAAAAAGCCTTTTTTAGTCAAAATAACTGCATTTGGTCACCCAAGGTTGGAAAAAACAATTAGTCAAAATAGACAAAATAGTCAAAAAGACAAGATAACTGCATTTAGTCTCCAATGGCCTGAAAAACATTTTTTGGGCAAAATGGCTGTATTTTGGTCTCCAAGTGTCTAAAAAGCCTTTTTTAGTCAAAATAACTGCATTTGGTCAGCAAAGGTATGACATTTTTTTTGTCAAAATGACTGTATTTTTGTCTTTTTGAGTCTTAAAAAGCCGGTTTTAGACAAGATAACTGCATTTATGGTCTCCAATAGTCTGAACATTTTTTGCTCAAAATGACTGTATTTTTGTCTCCAAGTGTTTAAAAAGCCCTTTTTAGTCAATATAACTGCATTTGGTCACCAAAGGTATGACATTTTTTTGTCAAAATGACTGTATTTTTGTCTTTTAGAGTCTTAAAAAGCAGGTTTTAGACAAGATAACTGCATTTATGGTCTCCAATGGTCAGAACATTTTTTGCTCAAAATGACTGTATTTTGGTCTCCAAGTGTCTAAAAAGCATTTTTTGTCAAAATAACTGCATTTGGTCACCAAAGGTTGGAAAATAATTTTTAGTCAAAATTATTTTATTTTTGTCTTTTAGAATTTTAAAACGCCAGTTTTAGACAAGATAACTGCATTTGGTCTCCAATGGTCTGAATTTTTTTCAAAATGACTGTATTTTGGTCTCCAAGTGTCTTAGAAGCCTTTTTTAGTCCAAATAACTGCATTTGGTCACCAAAGGTTGGAAACAAATTTTTAGTCAAAATTATTTTATTTTTGTCTTTTAGAATTTTAAAAAGCCAGTTTTAGACAAGATAACTGCATTTGGTCTCCAATGGTCTGAATTTTTTTTAAAATGACTGTATTTTGGTCTCCAAGTGTCTTAAAAGCATTTTTTAGTCAAAATAACTGCATTTGGTCGCCAATGGCCTGAAAAAAATATTTTGTTCGAAATGACTCTATTTTGGTCTCCAAGTTTCTAAAAATACTTTTTTAGTCAAAATAACTGCATTTGGTCACCCAAGGTTGGAAAAAAAATTAGTCAAAATAGACAAAATAGTAACAAAACTGCATTTAGTCCCCAATGGCCTGAAAAACATTTTTTTGGTCAAAATGGCGGTATTTTGGTCTCCATGTGTCTAAAAAGCCTTTTTTAGTCAAAATAACTGCATTTGGTCAATAGATTGTCTAAATTTTTTTTGTCAAAATGACTCTATTTTGGTCTCCAAGTGTCTAAAAAGCTATTTTTAGTCAAAATAACTGCATTTGGTCACCAAAGGTATGTCATTTTTTGTCAAAATGACTGTATTTTTGTCTTTTAGAGTCTTAAAAAGCAGGTTTTAGACTAGATAACTGCATTTGGTCTATAGATGGTCTGAATTTTTTGTCAAAATGACTCTATTTTGGTCTCCAAGTGTCTAAAAAGCCTTTTTTAGTCAAAATAACTGCATATGGTCACCAAAGGACTGAAATTATTTTTTTAGTCAAAATAACTGTATTTTTGTCTTTTTGAGTCTTAAAAAGCCGGTTTTAGACAAGATAACTGCATTTATGGTCTCCAATGGTCTGAGCACTTTTTGCTCAAAATGACTTTATTTTGGTCTCCAAGTGTCTAAAAAGCCTTTTTTTTGTCAAAATAACTGCATTTGGTCACCAAAGGTCTGATAATTTTTTTTCAAAATTACTCTATTTTGGTCTCCAAATGTCTTAAAAGCCTTTTTTAGTCCAAATGACTGCATTTGGTCACCAAAGGTTGGAAAAAATTTTTTAGTCAAAATTATTTTATTTTTGTCTTTTAGAGTCTTAAAGGCCAGTTTTAGACAAAATAACTGCATTTGGTCTCCAATGGTCTGAATTTTTTTTCAAAATGACTATCTTGGTCTCCAAGTGTCTTAAAAGCCTTTTTTAGTCCAAATAACTGCATTTGGTCACCAAAGGTTGGAAAAATTTTTTTAGTCAAAATTATTTTATTTTTGTCTTTTAGAATTTTAAAAAGCCAGTTTTAGACAAGATAACTGCATTTGGTCGCCAATGGCCTGAAAAAAATATTTTTTTCGAAATGACTCTATTTTGGTTTCCAAGTTTCTAAAAAGACTTTTTTTAGTCAAAATAACTGCATTTGGCCACCCAAGGTTGGAAAAAATTAGTCAAAATAGACAAAATAGTCAAAAAACTGCATTTAGTCTCAAATGGCCTGAAAAAACATTTTTTGGTCAAAATGGCGGTATTTTGGTCTCCATGTGTCTAAAAAGCCTTTTTAGTCAAAATAACTGCATTTGGTCAATAGATTGTCTAAATTTTTTTGTCAAAATGACTCTATTTTGGTCTCCAAGTGTCTAAAAAGCTATTTTTTACCAAAATAACTGCATTTTGTCACCAAAGGTATGACATTTTTTTGTCAAAATGACTGTATTTTTGTCTTTTAGAGTCTTAAAAGCAGGTTTTAGACTAGATAACTGCATTTGGTCTATAGATGGTCTGAATTTTTTGTCAAATGACTCTATTTTGGTCTCCAAGTGTCTAAAAAGCCTTTTTTATTTAAAATAACTGCATATGGTCACCAAAGGTCTGAAATTATTTTTTTAGTCAAAATAACTGTATTTTTGTCTTTTTGAGTCTTAAAAAGCCGGTTTTAGACAAGATAACTGCATTTATGGTCTCCAATGGTCTGAGCATTTTTTGCTCAAAATGACTGTATTTTGTTCTCCAAGTGTCTAAAAAGCCTTTTTTTGTAAAAATACCTGCATTTGGTCACCAAAGGTCTGAACATTTTTTTCAAAATGACTGTATTTTTGTCTTTTAGAGTCTTAAAAAGACGGTTTTAGACCAGATAACTACATTTGGTCTCCAATGGCCTGCAATTTTATTTTTCAAAATTACTCTATTTTGGTCTCCAAGTGTCTAAAAAGCCTTTTTTAGTCAAAATAACTGCATTTGGTCACCAAAGGTTGGAAAAAATTTTTTAGTCAAAATTATTTCATTTTTGTCTTTTAGAGTCTTAAAGGCCAGTTTTAGACAAAATAACTGCATTTGGTCTCCAATGGTCTGATTTTTTTTTCAAAATGACTATCTTGGTCTCCAAGTGTCTTAAAAGCCTTTTTTAGTCCAAATAACTGCATTTGGTCACCAAAGGTTGGAAAAATTTTTTTAGTCAAAATTATTTTATTTTTGTCTTTTAGAATTTTAAAAAGCCAGTTTTAGACAAGATAACTGCATTTGGTCTCCAATGGTCTGAATTTTTTTTAAAATGACTGTATTTTGGTCTCCAAGTGTCTTAAAAGCATTTTTTAGTCAAAATAACTGCATTTGGTCGCCAATGGCCTGAAAAAAATATTTTTTTCGAAATGACTCTATTTTGGTCTCCAAGTTTCTAAAAATACTTTTTTTTAGTCAAAATAACTGCATTTGGTCACCCAAGGTTGGAAAAAAATTAGTCAAAATAGACAAAATAGTCAAAAAACTGCATTTAGTCTCCAATGGCCTGAAAAAACATTTTTTGGTCAAAATGGCGGTATTTTGGTCTCCATTTGTCTAAAAAGCCTTTTTTAGTCAAAATAACTGCATTTGGTCAATAGATTGTCTACATTTTTTTGTCAAAATGACTCTATTTTTGTCTTTTAGAGTCTTAAAAAGCAGGTTTTAGACAAGATAACTGCATTTATGGTCTCCAATGGTCTGAGCATTTTTTGCTCAAAATGACTTTATTTTGGTCTCCAAGTGTCTAAAAAGCCTTTTTTTTGTCAAAATAACTGCATTTGGTCACCAAAGGTCTGAACATTTTTTTCAAAATGACTGTATTTTTGTCTTTTAGAGTCTTAAAAAGACGGTTTTAGACCAGATAACTACATTTGGTCTCCAATGGCCTGAATTCTTTTTCAAAATTATTCTATTTTGGTCTCCAAGTGTCTAAAAAGCTATTTTTAGTCAAAATAACTGCATTTGGTCACCAAAGGTATGACATTTTTTTGTCAAAATGACTGTATTTTTGTCTTTTATAGTCTTAAAAAGCAGGTTTTAGACAAGATAACTGCATTTGGTCTATAGATGGTCTGAATTTTTTTGTCAAAATGACTCTATTTTGGTCTCCAAGTGTCTAAAAAGCCTTTTTTAGTCAAAATAACTGCATTTGGTCACCAAAGGTCTGAAATTAATTTTAAGTCAAAATAACTGTATTTTTGTCTTTTTGAGTCTTAAAAAGCCGGTTTTAGACAAGATAACTGCATTTATGGTCTACAATGGTCTGAACATTTTTTGCTCAAAATGACTTTATTTTGGTCTCCAAGTGTCTAAAAAACCTTTTTTTTGTCAAAATAACTGCATTTGGTCACCAAAGGTCTGAACATTTTTTTCAAAATGACTATTTTTGTCTTTGAGAGTCTTAAAAGACGGTTTTAGACCAGATAACTACATTTGGTCTCCAATGGCCTGAATTTTTTTCAAAATTACTCTATTTTGGTTATCAAGTGTCTAAAAAGCCTTCTTTAGTCAAAATAACTGCATTTGGTCACCAAAGGTTGGAAAATTTTTTTAGTCAAAATTACTTTATTTTTGTCTTTTAGAGTCGTAAAAAGTCAGTTTTAGACAAGATAACTGCATTGGGGATCTCCAATGGTCTGAATGTTTTTTTCAAAATGACTGTATTTTTGTCTTTTAGAGTCTTAAAAAGCCGGTTTTAGACAAGATAACTGCATTTGGTCGCCAATGGCCTGAAAAAAATATTTTGTTCGAAATGACTATATTTTGGTCTCCAAGTTTCTAAAAAGCCTTTTTTTGTCAAAATAACTGCATTTGGTCACCCAAGGTTGGAAAAAACAATTAGTCAAAATAGACAAAATAGTCAAAAAGACAAGATAACTGCATTTAGTCTCCAATGGCCTGAAAAAACATTTTTTGGGCAAAATGGCTGTATTTTGGTCTCCAAGTGTCTAAAAAGCCTTTTTTAGTCAAAATAACTGCATTTGGTCAGCAAAGGTATGACATTTTTTTTGTCAAAATGACTGTATTTTTGTCTTTTTGAGTCTTAAAAAGCCGGTTTTAGACAAGATAACTGCATTTATGGTCTCCAATAGTCTGAACATTTTTTGCTCAAAATGACTGTATTTTTGTCTCCAAGTGTTTAAAAAGCCTTTTTTAGTCAATATAACTGCATTTGGTCACCAAAGGTATGACATTTTTTTGTCAAAATGACTGTATTTTTGTCTTTTAGAGTCTTAAAAAGCAGGTTTTAGACAAGATAACTGCATTTATGGTCTCCAATGGTCAGAACATTTTTTGCTCAAAATGACTGTATTTTGGTCTCCAAGTGTCTAAAAAGCATTTTTTGTCAAAATAACTGCATTTGGTCACCAAAGGTTGGAAAATAATTTTTAGTCAAAATTATTTTATTTTTGTCTTTTAGAATTTTAAAACGCCAGTTTTAGACAAGATAACTGCATTTGGTCTCCAATGGTCTGAATTTTTTTCAAAATGACTGTATTTTGGTCTCCAAGTGTCTTAGAAGCCTTTTTTAGTCCAAATAACTGCATTTGGTCACCAAAGGTTGGAAACAAATTTTTAGTCAAAATTATTTTATTTTTGTCTTTTAGAATTTTAAAAAGCCAGTTTTAGACAAGATAACTGCATTTGGTCTCCAATTGTCTGAATTTTTTTTAAAATGACTGTATTTTGGTCTCCAAGTGTCTTAAAAGCATTTTTTAGTCAAAATAACTGCATTTGGTCGCCAATGGCCTGAAAAAAATATTTTGTTCGAAATGACTCTATTTTGGTCTCCAAGTTTCTAAAAAGACTTTTTTAGTCAAAATAACTGCATTTGGTCACCCAAGGTTGGAAAAAAAATTAGTCAAAATAGACAAAATAGTAACAAAACTGCATTTAGTCCCCAATGGCCTGAAAAACATTTTTTTGGTCGAAATGGCGGTATTTTGGTCTCCATGTGTCTAAAAAGCCTTTTTTAGTCAAAATAACTGCATTTGGTCAATAGATTGTCTAAATTTTTTTGTCAAAATGACTCTATTTTGGTCTCCAAGTGTCTAAAAAGCTATTTTTAGTCAAAATAACTGCATTTGGTCACCAAAGGTATGTCATTTTTTGTCAAAATGACTGTATTTTTGTCTTTTAGAGTCTTAAAAAGCAGGTTTTAGACTAGATAACTGCATTTGGTCTATAGATGGTCTGAATTTTTTGTCAAAATGACTCTATTTTGGTCTCCAAGTGTCTAAAAAGCCTTTTTTAGTCAAAATAACTGCATATGGTCACCAAAGGACTGAAATTATTTTTTTAGTCAAAATAACTGTATTTTTGTCTTTTTGAGTCTTAAAAAGCCGGTTTTAGACAAGATAACTGCATTTATGGTCTCCAATGGTCTGAGCACTTTTTGCTCAAAATGACTTTATTTTGGTCTCCAAGTGTCTAAAAAGCCTTTTTTTGTCAAAATAACTGCATTTGGTCACCAAAGGTCTGATAATTTTTTTTCAAAATTACTCTATTTTGGTCTCCAAATGTCTTAAAAGCCTTTTTTAGTCCAAATGACTGCATTTGGTCACCAAAGGTTGGAAAAAATTTTTTAGTCAAAATTATTTTATTTTTGTCTTTTAGAGTCTTAAAGGCCAGTTTTAGACAAAATAACTGCATTTGGTCTCCAATGGTCTGAATTTTTTTTCAAAATGACTATCTTGGTCTCCAAGTGTCTTAAAAGCCTTTTTTAGTCCAAATAACTGCATTTGGTCACCAAAGGTTGGAAAAATTTTTTTAGTCAAAATTATTTTATTTTTGTCTTTTAGAATTTTAAAAAGCCAGTTTTAGACAACATAACTGCATTTGGTCGCCAATGGCCTGAAAAAAATATTTTTTTCGAAATGACTCTATTTTGGTTTCCAAGTTTCTAAAAAGACTTTTTTTAGTCAAAATAACTGCATTTGGCCACCCAAGGTTGGAAAAAATTAGTCAAAATAGACAAAATAGTCAAAAAACTGCATTTAGTCTCAAATGGCCTGAAAAAACATTTTTTGGTCAAAATGGCGGTATTTTGGTCTCCATGTGTCTAAAAAGCCTTTTTAGTCAAAATAACTGCATTTGGTCAATAGATTGTCTAAATTTTTTTGTCAAAATGACTCTATTTTGGTCTCCAAGTGTCTAAAAAGCTATTTTTTACCAAAATAACTGCATTTGGTCACCAAAGGTATGACATTTTTTTGTCAAAATGACTGTATTTTTGTCTTTTAGAGTCTTAAAAGCAGGTTTTAGACTAGATAACTGCATTTGGTCTATAGATGGTCTGAATTTTTTGTCAAATGACTCTATTTTGGTCTCCAAGTGTCTAAAAAGCCTTTTTTATTTAAAATAACTGCATATGGTCACCAAAGGTCTGAAATTATTTTTTTAGTCAAAATAACTGTATTTTTGTCTTTTTGAGTCTTAAAAAGCCAGTTTTAGACAAGATAACTGCATTTATGGTCTCCAATGGTCTGAGCATTTTTTGCTCAAAATGACTGTATTTTGTTCTCCAAGTGTCTAAAAAGCCTTTTTTTTGTCAAAATACCTGCATTTGGTCACCAAAGGTCTGAACATTTTTTTCAAAATGACTGTATTTTTGTCTTTTAGAGTCTTAAAAAGACGGTTTTAGACCAGATAACTACATTTGGTCTCCAATGGCCTGCAATTTTATTTTTCAAAATTACTCTATTTTGGTCTCCAAGTGTCTAAAAAGCCTTTTTTAGTCAAAATAACTGCATTTGGTCACCAAAGGTTGGAAAAAAAATTTTAGTCAAAATTATTTCATTTTTGTCTTTTAGAGTCTTAAAGGCCAGTTTTAGACAAAATAACTGCATTTGGTCTCCAATGGTCTGATTTTTTTTTCAAAATGACTATCTTGGTCTCCAAGTGTCTTAAAAGCCTTTTTTAGTCCAAATAACTGCATTTGGTCACCAAAGGTTGGAAAAATTTTTTTAGTCAAAATTATTTTATTTTTGTCTTTTAGAATTTTAAAATGCCAGTTTTAGACAAGATAACTGCATTTGGTCTCCAATGGTCTGAATTTTTTTTAAAATGACTGTATTTTGGTCTCCAAGTGTCTTAAAAGCATTTTTTAGTCAAAATAACTGCATTTGGTCGCCAATGGCCTGAAAAAAATATTTTTTTCGAAATGACTCTATTTTGGTCTCCAAGTTTCTAAAAATACTTTTTTTAGTCAAAATAACTGCATTTGGTCACCCAAGGTTGGAAAAAATTAGTCAAAATAGACAAAATAGTCAAAAAACTGCATTTAGTCTCCAATGGCCTGAAAAAACATTTTTTGGTCAAAATGGCGGTATTTTGGTCTCCATTTGTCTAAAAAGCCTTTTTTAGTCAAAATAACTGCATTTGGTCAATAGATTGTCTACATTTTTTTGTCAAAATGACTCTATTTTTGTCTTTTAGAGTCTTAAAAAGCAGGTTTTAGACAAGATAACTGCATTTATGGTCTCCAATGGTCTGAGCATTTTTTGCTCAAAATGACTTTATTTTGGTCTCCAAGTGTCTAAAAAGCCTTTTTTTGTCAAAATAACTGCATTTGGTCACCAAAGGTCTGAACATTTTTTTTCAAAATGACTGTATTTTTGTCTTTTAGAGTCTTAAAAAGACGGTTTTAGACCAGATAACTACATTTGGTCTCCAATGGCCTGAATTCTTTTTCAAAATTATTCTATTTTGGTCTCCAAGTGTCTAAAAAGCTATTTTTAGTCAAAATAACTGCATTTGGTCACCAAAGGTATGACATTTTTTTTGTCAAAATGACTGTATTTTTGTCTTTTATAGTCTTAAAAAGCAGGTTTTAGACAAGATAACTGCATTTGGTCTATAGATGGTCTGAATTTTTTTGTCAAAATGACTCTATTTTGGTCTCCAAGTGTCTAAAAAGCCTTTTTTAGTCAAAATAACTGCATTTGGTCACCAAAGATCTGAAATTAATTTTAAGTCAAAATAACTGTATTTTTGTCTTTTTGAGTCTTAAAAAGCCGGTTTTAGACAAGATAACTGCATTTATGGTCTACAATGGTCTGAACATTTTTTGCTCAAAATGACTTTATTTTGGTCTCCAAGTGTCTAAAAAACCTTTTTTTTGTCAAAATAACTGCATTTGGTCACCAAAGGTCTGAACATTTTTTTCAAAATGACTATTTTTGTCTTTGAGAGTCTTAAAAGACGGTTTTAGACCAGATAACTACATTTGGTCTCCAATGGCCTGAATTTTTTTTCAAAATTACTCTATTTTGGTTATCAAGTGTCTAAAAAGCCTTCTTTAGTCAAAATAACTGCATTTGGTCACCAAAGGTTGGAAAATTTTTTTAGTCAAAATTACTTTATTTTTGTCTTTTAGAGTCGTAAAAAGTCAGTTTTAGACAAGATAACTGCATTGGGGATCTCCAATGGTCTGAATGTTTTTTTCAAAATGACTGTATTTTTGTCTTTTAGAGTCTTAAAAAGCCGGTTTTAGACAAGATAACTGCATTTGGTCGCCAATGGCCTGAAAAAAATATTTTGTTCAAAATGACTATATTTTGGTCTCCAAGTTTCTAAAAAGCCTTTTTTAGTCAAAATAACTGCATTTGGTCACCCAAGGTTGGAAAAAACAATTAGTCAAAATAGACAAAATAGTCAAAAAGACAAGATAACTGCATTTAGTCTCCAATGGCCTGAAAAAACATTTTTTGGGCAAAATGGCTGTATTTTGGTCTCCAAGTGTCTAAAAAGCCTTTTTTAGTCAAAATAACTGCATTTGGTCAGCAAAGGTATGACATTTTTTTTGTCAAAATGACTGTATTTTTGTCTTTTTGAGTCTTAAAAAGCCGGTTTTAGACAAGATAACTGCATTTATGGTCTCCAATAGTCTGAACATTTTTTGCTCAAAATGACTGTATTTTTGTCTCCAAGTGTTTAAAAAGCCTTTTTTAGTCAATATAACTGCATTTGGTCACCAAAGGTATGACATTTTTTTGTCAAAATGACTGTATTTTTGTCTTTTAGAGTCTTAAAAAGCAGGTTTTAGACAAGATAACTGCATTTATGGTCTCCAATGGTCAGAACATTTTTTGCTCAAAATGACTGTATTTTGGTCTCCAAGTGTCTAAAAAGCATTTTTTTGTCAAAATAACTGCATTTGGTCACCAAAGGTTGGAAAATAATTTTTAGTCAAAATTATTTTATTTTTGTCTTTTAGAATTTTAAAACGCCAGTTTTAGACAAGATAACTGCATTTGGTCTCCAATGGTCTGAATTTTTTTCAAAATGACTGTATTTTGGTCTCCAAGTGTCTTAGAAGCCTTTTTTAGTCCAAATAACTGCATTTGGTCACCAAAGGTTGGAAACAAATTTTTAGTCAAAATTATTTTATTTTTGTCTTTTAGAATTTTAAAAAGCCAGTTTTAGACAAGATAACTGCATTTGGTCTCCAATGGTCTGAATTTTTTTTAAAATGACTGTATTTTGGTCTCCAAGTGTCTTAAAAGCATTTTTTAGTCAAAATAACTGCATTTGGTCGCCAATGGCCTGAAAAAAATATTTTGTTCGAAATGACTCTATTTTGGTCTCCAAGTTTCTAAAAAGACTTTTTTAGTCAAAATAACTGCATTTGGTCACCCAAGGTTGGAAAAAAAATTAGTCAAAATAGACAAAATAGTAACAAAACTGCATTTAGTCCCCAATGGCCTGAAAAAACATTTTTTTGGTCAAAATGGCGGTATTTTGGTCTCCATGTGTCTAAAAAGCCTTTTTTAGTCAAAATAACTGCATTTGGTCAATAGATTGTCTAAATTTTTTTGTCAAAATGACTCTATTTTGGTCTCCAAGTGTCTAAAAAGCTATTTTTAGTCAAAATAACTGCATTTGGTCACCAAAGGTATGTCATTTTTTGTCAAAATGACTGTATTTTTGTCTTTTAGAGTCTTAAAAAGCAGGTTTTAGACTAGATAACTGCATTTGGTCTATAGATGGTCTGAATTTTTTGTCAAAATGACTCTATTTTGGTCTCCAAGTGTCTAAAAAGCCTTTTTTAGTCAAAATAACTGCATATGGTCACCAAAGGACTGAAATTATTTTTTTAGTCAAAATAACTGTATTTTTGTCTTTTTGAGTCTTAAAAAGCCGGTTTTAGACAAGATAACTGCATTTATGGTCTCCAATGGTCTGAGCACTTTTTGCTCAAAATGACTTTATTTTGGTCTCCAAGTGTCTAAAAAGCCTTTTTTTTGTCAAAATAACTGCATTTGGTCACCAAAGGTCTGATAATTTTTTTTCAAAATTACTCTATTTTGGTCTCCAAATGTCTTAAAAGCCTTTTTTAGTCCAAATGACTGCATTTGGTCACCAAAGGTTGGAAAAAATTTTTTAGTCAAAATTATTTTATTTTTGTCTTTTAGAGTCTTAAAGGCCAGTTTTAGACAAAATAACTGCATTTGGTCTCCAATGGTCAGAATTTTTTTTCAAAATGACTATCTTGGTCTCCAAGTGTCTTAAAAGCCTTTTTTAGTCCAAATAACTGCATTTGGTCACCAAAGGTTGGAAAATTTTTTTTAGTCAAAATTATTTTATTTTTGTCTTTTAGAATTTTAAAAAGCCAGTTTTAGACAAGATAACTGCATTTGGTCGCCAATGGCCTGAAAAAAATATTTTTTTCGAAATGACTATTTTGGTTTCCAAGTTTCTAAAAAGACTTTTTTTAGTCAAAATAACTGCATTTGGCCACCCAAGGTTGGAAAAAATTAGTCAAAATAGACAAAATAGTCAAAAAACTGCATTTAGTCTCAAATGGCCTGAAAAAACATTTTTTGGTCAAAATGGCGGTATTTTGGTCTCCATGTGTCTAAAAAGCCTTTTTAGTCAAAATAACTGCATTTGGTCAATAGATTGTCTAAATTTTTTTGTCAAAATGACTCTATTTTGGTCTCCAAGTGTCTAAAAAGCTATTTTTTACCAAAATAACTGCATTTGGTCACCAAAGGTATGACATTTTTTTGTCAAAATGACTGTATTTTTGTCTTTTAGAGTCTTAAAAGCAGGTTTTAGACTAGATAACTGCATTTGGTCTATAGATGGTCTGAATTTTTTGTCAAATGACTCTATTTTGGTCTCCAAGTGTCTAAAAAGCCTTTTTTATTTAAAATAACTGCATATGGTCACCAAAGGTCTGAAATTATTTTTTTAGTCAAAATAACTGTATTTTTGTCTTTTTGAGTCTTAAAAAGCCGGTTTTAGACAAGATAACTGCATTTATGGTCTCCAATGGTCTGAGCATTTTTTGCTCAAAATGACTGTATTTTGTTCTCCAAGTGTCTAAAAAGCCTTTTTTTTGTCAAAATACCTGCATTTGGTCACCAAAGGTCTGAACATTTTTTCAAAATGACTGTATTTTTGTCTTTTAGAGTCTTAAAAAGACGGTTTTAGACCAGATAACTACATTTGGTCTCCAATGGCCTGCAATTTTATTTTTCAAAATTACTCTATTTTGGTCTCCAAGTGTCTAAAAAGCCTTTTTTAGTCCAAATAACTGCATTTGGTCACCAAAGGTTGGAAAAAATTTTTTAGTCAAAATTATTTTATTTTTGTCTTTTAGAATTTTAAAAAGCCAGTTTTAGACAAGATAACTGCATTTGGTCTCCAATGGTCTGAATTTTTTTTAAAATGACTGTATTTTGGTCTCCAAGTGTCTTAAAAGCATTTTTTAGTCAAAATAACTGCATTTGGTCGCCAATGGCCTGAAAAAAATATTTTTTTCGAAATGACTCTATTTTGGTCTCCAAGTTTCTAAAAATACTTTTTTTTAGTCAAAATAACGGCATTTGGTCACCCAAGGTTGGAAAAAATTAGTCAAAATAGACAAAATAGTCAAAAAACTGCATTTAGTCTCCAATGGCCTGAAAAAACATTTTTTGGTCAAAATGGCGGTATTTTGGTCTCCATTTGTCTAAAAAGCCTTTTTTAGTCAAAATAACTGCATTTGGTCAATAGATTGTCTACTTTTTTTGTCAAAATGACTCTATTTTTGTCTTTTAGAGTCTTAAAAAGCAGGTTTTAGACAAGATAACTGCATTTATGGTCTCCAATGGTCTGAGCATTTTTTGCTCAAAATGACTTTATTTTGGTCTCCAAGTGTCTAAAAAGCCTTTTTTTGTCAAAATAACTGCATTTGGTCACCAAAGGTCTGAACATTTTTTTCAAAATGACTGTATTTTTGTCTTTTAGAGTCTTAAAAAGCCGGTTTTAGACAAGATAACTGCATTTGGTCGCCAATGGCCTGAAAAAAATATTTTGTTCAAAATGACTATATTTTGGTCTCCAAGTTTCTAAAAAGCCTTTTTTAGTCAAAATAACTGC